>NC_044923.1:5175801-5199687 GCF_003576645.1 Ipomoea triloba | reverse complement strand
ATATATATATATATATATATATATATATATATATATATATATATATATATATATATATATATATATATATATATATATATATATATATATATAATATTTATGATATTATAATTAAGAGTTAACTTCATTTTTGTTCCTAGATTTATAGGTGACAATCTACTTTAAATTATTTTTATTAGACAATCCATTTTTGTTTTTTATCAACAAAACAGTTTAAATATCGTTAAATACAAGGATATTTCGGTCTTCAATTATGAATTTTTTTTTAAATATAGCAGTTCAATCTATTTTGTATAAAAACGATTGAAATATTTTTGTATTTAACGACATTTCAATGATTTTATTGAAGGAGGACTAAAATTGATAATATCATAATAATAGTAAGACTAAATAAGAATGTTCTAATAAAAAATGACTAAAAGTGAACTGTCTCCTATAAATCTAGGACCAAAAATTGAAATTAACTCTATAATTAAGTATTGTCATTATAATTGCGTTAATATGAGGAAGATTCCACTAACCTTAGAAATAAAATTAATTTCAATCCAATTAATGAAATCGAAAACAATAGTTAATATTAACTACATATGCATAGAATAATTTGGCATTATTTATGATATGAAATACTAATATTTTTTTTAACATACTAGTAATTGTATCGAATTGAATATAACTAAATGGGGCAAAAATGTAATTAACTAAATATGACAAATATAGATATTATGATTAATTATTGTTATAGTTGCGTTTATAACAAAGTATACACAAATAATATTTTAACAAACATTATCAATTTAAATTTTGAAATATTCAACAATAGTTATAAAGTCCAAACTTTTAAAGTCTAATAATAGTTCCAAAGTTCAAACAATTAATTCAAATTAAATAAATGAATATTAATTAGACCATAAATGTAATTTTTTTCTTCAAATTAGGTGGGCCAACACGCGGCTTGCCTAGGCTAGGCCCGCTAGCCTAGCAAGGGCGGGTCTTTGAGGTCCGCTCTTCTGCAGGCTGTCAAAATTGAAACCACACACTACTAGTATAGTGTTGCAAATTAAAATCGCGCCTATGCACCTATTAATCGGTGCTGTGCCAGCCAGCCACCTAACATATCACCATAATCGGTGGTCTAGTTACCTAGGCCTCCTTAGACACCAATTAGGCCGCCTAGTATGCTGATTAGTTATGTTCTTTTTTTTTTCTTTTTTTTTTTGTTTTAAATGAGTTATTTAATTCAAAATGACATCATTTTGAGCGGAATAATCCTAAATTGTTCACACACGTACAATTATTTATAAAAATACTTTTTACATGTTTGACGCATAATTTAAAAAAAAAAGATTTTTTTAAAAAAAAATTATATTATTAGTTCTATGCATGATTATTGCGACCTTTAAAATTTTTGTTCTTGACTTTGAAAAGTACTAATTTTGGTCCGGTGACTAAAACATTTTCGGCAAAATTAGTCCTTAGATTGCAGTAATTGTTTCGTCCAAATTAAATGTAATGAGAGTATGTTTTCACTATTTCACTAAACAGACAGGCTAGCATTGAAGTTCAAAACATTATATTCAATAAAAATAAAATAACCAGCCTTGTAATTGGTTGGTTGTCTTTAATTAATTTGTTCACAACTTGCAGCAAATCAAAGGTTGTCGATCTATTATATTATATTGTCGTGTTCTTCTATGTAGTATGCCCAGTAATATTTCACTGAATTGGAATATGAATATATCGAACAATGTGCATTGCATATATACTATATAACAAGCTGCAGTCTGCATGGCATGTGCATGCGCATGCATAAAGCAAGAAGTAATAAATATATAAAATTATCAAGTATATATATAATACATGTGTTAGAGATTTGATATCTTTATTATTTCGAGATTAATTTAATATAATTTTGATTTGAATCGTGTTCACAAAGTTTAACTTAGAGTTTTGATAGACATTCAAATGAATAGTATAAGCACCAAATAAATAGCTTCTTCTTAGTTCGTTCCTTTTGCTAGGTCTGCACTGGAAGAGTGGACAGTTATATTTCACTTTGAATAGCTCTTCCCAGTTCTCGTCGAACCTTATCAAGCACCGAATAGCCATTTGGTCGGCACCAGACAAGTAGATGCGCGGCTTCACTTTGAATAGGTTTTATAATTTTACTCCAAACTTTTCTTAATTTTTTTGAACCTTATTAAACATCGGATACGGTAGTCTTCTTCTATGTAGCTCTTTCCCACCATATGCACCGACTTTTCAACAAGATCGAGCAGCAGATGATATAGCACCCAAGTCAAAATCCTAATTAACTTACTCTACTATAAAATTAAATTAACTCATCAGTGAAAATTTTACCCCAATTAACTTAAATACCACAAAATTAAATATAAAATATTGTGACCTTATAGTTATATTAGCGGTTACCAATTTTCTCAAGTTGTTTGGTTAATATATGTGTTGATTTAACGTTAGGTAATTTAGTTTAGACTAAGATAATCCATCTGTTTAGAAAGCGTTGCATCATGTGATTGATTAACCCTTAGCTAGTTTGCTAATTTTATATTACATATTTATTAGCATTAGGTTTACGTAGTTTATGACAATTGACTTATATATATCCTAACGTACGTTTCAATCAAGTTATATGATCTTAATAATATTCTACTCCATAGGAATTTAAATAATTACGTACAATTAATTTTGTTTTTTTAATGACGAGGAAAATTAGCAGTTATTATCTGAGATTGTACATTGAGTAAACCTTCATTCTTATATAATATGGTTGTCAAATTACACAAAATGGGTAAAGTGCGGGCACTAAAAAAATTTCTATGCCACATGCTCAACTAAAAGCAAATTTGATAGATATATATCTTAGGCAATATCTTGTTGGAAAGTTCAAATTAGTGATTTGATGTCTTTTATTAATTTAAAAAAGCGTCAAAAGTACGTTGGTAATCATTTTTTCACCCAAAATAATAAAAAAGATCATTTTCTATGCATGCATTAAAAAAATGTTATTTTTAATCAAGTATAAAATGAATCAATCCAATATATATTACAACCTGACAATGCAAAATTAGGAGAGGAATGCCTAATCACTCTTTTAAAAAGATTAAGTGCAATCGGGATATCATAAATGAAGAAATTAATTACTAACTCATATATTTACATCCTCAAAATAATTAATAGGAGAGAAAGTGATTAAGTGCACATTAAACTAGTAAAGTATTACATAGATGTCGACTAGTTTACAAGGATGTGCATTTCTTAACAATAAACGTATCTAAAATATATCTGGAATATATTACGGAGTATTATAATGTATGACGGGGACTCTTTAACACTTTGAGAGCTTTGGTACATTATTTTCTACACAAAAATTACTCTTAATTAGGATAAAAGATTTGATTTTAGATTACAAACATGGTTAATATGGTGTTCAATGCCAACAATTTTTTTTTTTTTTTTTTTTTGAGTTTTGAGTACAGCCAACAAAATTTATTAACACCATATTAACCATGTATATTTTTTTTTAGGTGACAAGAAAAATCTACAATCACTACCTGAATATGAGTACTGGATAAACTCCACTCATGTACTCTATATTACACAAGAAAAGTAAATCATATTAAAAATACTCTATATTACATACTCAGCTGAGCATCCTCAATAGTTGATTTTTTGTACAAGTTTTAAGATGCCAAGTAGGAGAGAATGATGGAGGGATTTTTTTTTTAAATTTAAAAACAAGAAAAATGAGTTTTTAGGAAAAAAAAAAACAAGAAAAATGAGTTTTTAGGAAAAAAAAAAGAAAAAGGAAAAAAAAAGCTATGGTAACGCGCGCCCGACTATGCGTTGTTATTGCACTTCAAGCAACAAATGGCGTTGTTGTTGCACTGGGGTGGGACCCATTTCACAAACAAAAATTAAGTTTTTGTAGTATGATCTTAATCGTTCTCTCTCTTCCATCTCATTTAAAATTTTCTTAAAAATTGATGAGCAAAAACTACTATTGTGGTTGTAAAAAAGGTGTTGAGTTTCTGGCAACATTTGAACATTTTATCATTCATAAATGAGTTCTACTACATGGACTTCCATTCTATACTCTCCTTGTATTCCTTGACGACCTGACGTGGCAAGATATGATAGGTTAGCTTCATTCTTTGAGTTCAAAGAAAGTGTCAACATCAAATTTTTGTGAGTGAATAGTATGGAATATAACTTGAGAGTACATGTAGTATTTTTCTTCCTAAATTTGGTCATAATGATGAAGTAGTGGATAGGGAATGGCATCAAAATTTGGTAGAAAAGGACATATGGATAGATATGTGACATAGTACGTACCGTATCTAATAGCAAAATGACGGATTAAACAACTCATGTTGTCAACACTATACATCATCATCTCCGCAAAATTACATGTTTAGCTTTTGAATCATGCACGATTAATTATTAATTATTAATTATTAACTCAGATTTTTCAATTTTGCCCAAGCTAACTCCAATATTCTTATAGGAATCAAACCTCACTATACAATTAAAGTCAAATATTAATTGGGATATCTCATCAATTAGACAAGTACCCTAGGGATATTATTTACTTTAATAAATGAACAAATTGCCATTTTGATCCACTGACTATAGGGGTCCTGTTAATTGTAATTCACGACTTTCAAAATTGTTAATTCCGTACCTTAACTATTTAATTTTTTATCAATTTTGGTCACTCCGACCAAATTACCGGTCAAATTTTGTCAGAAAATCCTAAATCTTAAAATAATGGGGGTATTTTAGCAATTTCACGTATGTTTTCTTCTTCTCCGGCGCTGCCATCTTTTTTTCTGACATAAAGGTCATGAGCACTTTTTTAATTGAGGCTGTCACAAATGGTCTTCCTTATTTTTTAAAAAAAATATATTTTAATTGTGTCACAAGAAAAAAAATTTGAGATTTTTTTTATCAACTTACTAACCATTTTATGAATTTAAAAAATCTTCATCGATATTATCAACTACTCATAAGTTGTCAAAAAATATACAGGCAAATCGTTAGATGGTAGCCAAATTTCTGGCCTAGGTGGTCAAAATTTTAAAAATTTAATTAAAAAAATGACTAAGATTGTCATAAAAAAATTCCCTACTTACAATTATGGCCATTAATAGTTTCCCTTTTGCTTCGACAGAAACCTAGAAGTATGAGTTTCTATTTACCCTAACTTTATCACAAAAATACTAATTAACGCTTTCCTAGATCACCTTAGCCTCTTTTCACCTAATCTTTCAACAAGAATACCAAATGATACAATATTCAAGTCAAGACAAATAATTCGTTGCTTGAGAATGTGCACATGATAACTTTTGTTCGTATGTAATAGTTTGTACGCCATATAGAAAATGTAAATTACACTAAGAAAATCTTGTGTGATAAATTCAATCGAGATGGTGTTAGCTATAATTGAATTCGTGACTTTCAACAAATATAAAAATCATGCTTCACTTAGTTACTCAATCACCCCAAAGTGCTCTTTTTAAATATGAATAATGGTAGCATTTGGTTGAGCGTTTTTATACCTTACTATCAGATTCAATACTCATTACCATGTTTATTTGTCTACTTTTGCTATTAGATTAAAATCCTCTACTAATCATAAATCTCTTTACCATTTCGCTTCCTTACTTTTAAACAATGGGACAAAAAATGAGTGTATATTTATGTATTATATATTTATATTTATTTATTTATTGGCTTTTTACGCAAATGGATAATGCCCAATGTTCATTTTTAAATAAGTACTTCAAAACACAAAATTATATAAAAAATTTCAATGCATAGGTACTTGAATGTTGAATTTGTTTATTTAAATAAATAATTCAAAGTATATGAATGTAAAATAATATAGGAGAAATTAATTATAAAGCTTCATAACCAATAATTAACCGAATAACCAAATTTTTTTGACCTTGTAACCGATAACCAAAAAATTCGGTCGGATCGATTATCGATTTTGTCAAATTTTCACTAATTCTACTCACCTCTACCAGTTATAAACCTAACTTTATTAGCTCTATTAGTATAGTAGATTTTGATTCAAATTTCTATTAATTACCCAACAAAGATACTTCTACTTAAATACATACGATTCCGATTTCAATGTTTGAGTCAAACGCCTCAATGCTGTTACGAATGACAACATATAATTCAAGTGAGAGAGAGAGAGAGACCTGTTCCAAATTCATAAACATTGAAACAACTTATAATTCAAGTGTGAGAGCTGTTTCAAATTCATAAACATGGAAAGGCAATCAGTTTTAAACAACAAACCTGAGAAAGACAAATCTTTATGCTATTTCATATTGTATACACTTTCTTTCAGAATCATTAGGCAGAGTTGAAATGTCAGATCGTCATTGAACCATAGCCGCGAATTCAAATATTGCCATTTGCATCCAAGGTAAGCTATCGTGTGATACTGTATATACAGGAGATTGTATTAGTTGTTTGTAAAAAGATTTTTGATAAATTACATGTAAAAAGACTTAAAAAGGCATATACATATATTTTATAATAACAATTGCAATTAAATACCTATACTCTGAAATGATCAACACATACCTTCCTCTAAAGATCTGGATTCAATGCTTGTATTTCATCATTTCCTTCTCGAAACCAATAGTGGGGAATTGCTTTGCATACTCCTCAACCTCAGATCGGAGCTTTGCAATCTCAGATTGAAACCCGGTATCTGAGCTCATAGTTGCCACAAAGTCCTTCAACTTTGTTCCTAGGGAAAACAAGTACCGGTAAGCATACAACTACAATAAACTTAAAATGCTCAACCCTTAGATAGAAGGATCAGAATAAATGAATTCAAACCTTCTGTCTTTGCCTTTATCTCAAGTGCCAACTTTACAGCACCATCAAAGAACTCAGCCACTTTAACGAAATCGTCCTCAACAAATCCTCTAGATGTGAGAGCCGGAGTTCCTGGATTGTCAGGTCAGTGGAAGTTACTAAAATGGCTATGCAGGTAGGAAGAGTACTATGTAAAGTAATGCTTTATAAAGTAAGACAAACTTCACAATTCAGAATCTGAATTTGCTGAGAAGGTTTCATGAACTCTTGCATGAGAAATGTAAAGTGAAGCATTTTGCGAAGATCTCCAGAGAAGTGATTTACCCATACGAATGCCACCAGGCACCATGGCAGACACATCACCTGGAACTGTATTCTTATTAGCTGCTATGTGCACCAACTCTAAAACCTTTTCAACTCGGGAGCCATCAATACCCTGCAAGGAAAAGTCACAATGCACTCACATGCTTAGAAATGAAATCAATATCCACTTGAGTCCCATACAGAGGAACCTAGATGTTATTATCTTCTAGAACTTATATAAGTTTACAAAACCAGAGAATTAAATATTGAAATTTATTTAAAAGTCAACCAATCCACCCCCTCCCCAATCCTCAAACACGTGTTCAAAGCAACAACAGAAGCATCCACACTCACAATCCGTTTAACTTGCTTCCACAATAAATTGACCAAGACTATTATTTTGAGTTCCTCTTATGAACTGTTCAAAAGTTTAGAAAAAATAGCTCCTCTGGCAGCTCTGTCTCACATCTCTTGCAGTGAATACTCCACCCTATAAATACATGCTAGAGGACTTATAATAAGGAAACAAGTTTCCATATACCTACCCACTCAAAACCCTAATCTCCAGGCTTCCTAATATGTAAAGGTTCCATATTTGTATATTCCATAACATGAACAAAGAGGCTGTTATTTATAAAAGCTCCAACAATGAACTCAAAGCCACAAAGGGATTGACAATTGAGAAAAACTAACTAATTATGCTCTTTTAAGTGTGGAAGTAACAGCTAATCAAACAGACGAGGGTCAGAGGGAAAGGAGTTAATTATCAGTTAGTTACCTTATTTCGTAAGTTTACCAGGACCAGATGATTTTCAGTCCCACCAGATACAAGGTCATAGCCTCTACCTATCAAACTCTGCAAACACGAAAGACTTCACTTTCATCACAAACAAAAGCAATTACAAGTTTACAACCATCAAAATATCACAGTACAGCAGAATATAAGAAATGCAAATGTGGAAGTAACTATTACCTCAGCAAACTTTGAGCAATTACTGAGAACTTGCTCCTGGTAAGCCCTATATTCTGGTGTCATTGCCTACACAAAAGATATGCTAAAATTTTATATAAGAACCTAACATGATCCTATAAATCACTGCACTGGAAAACTGATAATAATAACAATAATAATAATAATAATAATAATAATAACCACGTAATTTTACTTTCATTTTTTTAGAAAAGGGTGAAAATTTTTACTTGTTTCAGAGCAACAGCTAAGGCTGTAATTGTGTGATTGTGAGGACCACCTTGAAGTCCGGGAAAAACTGCTTGGTTAATTTTGTCTTCATAGTCATACATAACCTATAGTATACAAATCAAACTGTTATTTCTAATCCAAATCAATTATCCAATGATGAAAAAAATAAAAATAGAAAATCAAGAGTTAACTTCGACATTGGAAGAACAGAAATAAACGATGCAGATCCAAAGGTATCCTTATTTATTTATGCATTTCACATTTATTTGTTTGTTAAGGTTAGAACATACTTCTTTTCCTTGTTTATTAATCTCCTTCAATCCCTTCCTGAAGAAGATCATTGCCCCACGTGGCCCACGAAGTGACTTATGTGTTGTAGTTGTAACAACATCTGCATACTCAAAGGGTGAGGGAATGACCCCTGCAGCAACCAAGCCGCTAATGTGTGCCATGTCTGCCAACATTACAGCTTTTTGCTTGTCACATACCTGTTAAAGATTCCATAAAATCGTTTATTGTGTTAAAATATGTAATTAATAGGTGGATCATATGTTAACAATGCGATAGCAAATGGTTTAAAGTTACCTTACGAATACGTGCATAATCATATAGGCGTGCATAAGCACTTGCACCAGCAACAATTAATTTTGGTCTAAAAAGTGTTGCACTTTTCTCCAGCTGTATAACACATTCCAACCTTATATTAACATTTCCAAATTGTAGAAAATGAAATACAAATGAAGCTTGATAACCTCTCACAACCTCCACAGAGAAAACTACATAAGTACATAACTACCCAACAAAAACAGATAGCAGATCAGTTCAATATTATTGTGTCATTAGGAGGTGACAGGGGCTGATGAATGTTCCAGAGTTGCATTCACAATCCACCACTCACACCTTTCAAGCAAAGAAAAGCTACATGCATACCGAAGAGAGTTAACCATATAAATGAAAATCACAAAATTCACATTATACACATTATTATTTATTGTATCTCAAGGAAAATTTGCAAGGGTTAAAGACATAGGTGTATTTCAGTATTTGTATGCATGCAACAGTAGATAGTCCCCAAAGTTTTATTTGGGGAAAGAAAGAAAGAGAGGAGGAAAGAGGGGGGAGGGGGAGCCAGGGAGGAAAGAATTCAAGAAACAACCATCATAAGAAGGAAACAGTGCAAAAAAGCATTAAGCTACACGATAACATATAAGAAAAGGCATGCCAAGTAGCTTGTAGCTCAATGGCACCTCTGTGGCTCTCCCAAATGGAAAGTCACAGGTTCGAACCCCAGTGGGGGCATTGACTCTTTGTGTTTCAATAGGTTGAGAAAGTATGTATGAGCAGATACTACATTGTAATAGAGTCAGTAGTACTCGAAAAAGAAAAACAAAACAAAACAAAACAAAAAAAAAAAAACAAAAAGAGCATATAAGAAATGGCATAACTCCAGTAAGGGTGTGTTTGGTAACCCGTAAAATGACTTCCGGAAAATGTTTTCCAAGTTTTCTGTGTTTGGCAACGTCTGGAAAATGTGGTCAACGGAAAATGTTTTCCGTTGCCAAGGAAAATCAGTTCATTTTTCCGGAAAATGACTTACGAAATTTTTTTCCGTAAATCATTTTACGGAATCGCCAGAATAGCTGTTTCGCATGTTTTCGACCAAAACCAAGTCAAATCACCCATGACCATGGACCAAGGAGGTGGGGAAACCGCCAGAAACCTTTGCTACATTTTTTTAAATTTTTATTTTTTTAATAAATTCTATTCTTTTTATTAAATACCATTATTTTAATAACTATTATAATTTTTTATATTTTAAATAAAACAATTACAATTTTAATTATACAATTCTATCCATTTTCTAGAAAATGAACCAAACACACAAAGACAGTTTTCCATAATACATCCAAACACTAGAAATGAAACTGTTTTCCGGAAAATGACTCATTTTCCAGAAAACATTTTCCAAAAGTCATTTTCCTGCTTTCCAAACGGACCCTAACTTGAAAATTGTTTGTATGGTGCCTAATAATATACCTGGTCATAGTCAATGTACCCTGTGCTCTCATCCAATCTGTATGGCATTGTCTCAAAAAAAATAGAGACGGCAGAAATCTTCTTGGTGTCAGTCTGCACAATGGAGAAAGATGATCAATATATCTTATAGAAAGAATCAAGTAATAAACCTCACAGAAATTTATTTGGAAGAAACTATAAGCACCTGATAACCATGCGAAAGATGTCCACCATGAGGAAGATCAAGAGCCATGATTCTCTCATGCGGTTTCAGCAAAGCGGTATACACTTGAAAATTTGCAGGAGATCCTGATAGTGACTGAACATTAACTGCACAAGGTAAGGTTGAGTACTTTAGTAACATCAAAATGGCTGGTATTCTAATCACCGAAAGTCTCAAATAACACAGAATTTTAACTAAGAAAAGTATATCAAGGAATTTTGTACTGACTAGATTGGATATTTTACATTGTATGAAGAAAGGCTGAAATTTACTTGTCATTCTATGACCAAATGAAACTATGCAACTTAGTTACTTCATTTTCAAAAAAAAGAAAAAACTTAGTTACTTCAAAAAATTTAAAGCCACATCCGTTTAACAGGTACTTATTTATCACTGAAGATGATAGGCACAATCATTACCTCCCCATTTCTCAGGATCCAATTGGAAAGTTTCTAAAGCACGCTTTTGACACAATCTCTCTGCCATATCAATATACCTTGGTGCACACATAACAAATAGTATCCATTACATTCAGTAATGAAAATACATTCCCAACAAATATAAGCAAACTAAGTGATACAATCTCACAGTATATGAGTAGCACATTTCAGTAGAAAAAAAGAGCACAAGTGCATACTCATTTCCTCCGTAGTATCGAGCACCAGGGTACCCTTCACTGTACTTGTTGGTCATTACTGATCCAACTGCTTGCATAACCGACACCGAAGTGAAATTCTCCGACGGTATGAGCTCTAGTCCCTAATTCCACATATAATTAAATCCACAAACTTCCTAGTCCTATCCCAATAACACCGGAACACACGTATAGTAAATAAATACCTTCCATTGGCGGGCTTTTTCGAGCTCAATGATGTCGGCAATCTCCGGATCAACTTGTTCAAGCGGGGCATTCAATTGCTTCGTCCACTGTCAGTCCATTTCACAGAAACATAATGACATACATCACGCGCGCACTATTAAACCAAACTCACAGATCTCGAAAATGAAAAACGAAGAGCAGCAAAGCAAAAGGCGTACCGTAACGCGGGGGTCCTCCTTTTGTCGAAGCGCTTGATTGTGCAACGAGGACTAACGTCGTGAAAGCACGAAACAAACAAGCGATCAGCTAATGCACAGACCACATAGGCATATACATATATATTTATAGTATTAGTACAAAGGAAACCACGAGCTTTCAGATGAACAAACCGAGTATCGGAGGGAGGAGACACCGGAGAGAGGACGGAGCAGAAGTGAAGCGGCGGAGGAGGAGGAGGAGGAAGAGGTGAATAGCCTTCGGAGAGCCATTGACATATGCATTGATGAATGGAGCTCAATTTGGTGCGTTATATGAAAAGAGGAGTAGGTGACGATGATGATCGCATACGCGAGATCTCTATGCTTCGATCTTCTTCTTCTTCTTCTTCTATGACTGTGATGTCTGAAAGTAGTTTGTGTGATTGGGATGGAGGTTGGTGAGAGGGAATTTTGATTACCTGGGTTGAATGAAGCTGACGTGTCAATCGAATATTGGGCGGTACCAAATGTTGGATCAGTTGTTCTCTTTTGCCGGGGAGAGTGAAGGGTGCAGCGCACTAGTCGGAAGTTGGTAAGCTCAGAGGAACGGCGGGACCACTGTGGGTCCACCGCACACTTACCCAACTACTCCCGTGTTAAAAACAAATTGTCTGATTCTCTTCAATTTTTTTTTAAAGATGCTAAAATTGATCCCTAAATACAGACAATAATATAATTAGATCTATTAAGTGTAAAAAAAATAAAATAAAATAAAATAAAAAATTGTATAATTAAATCTTAATATAACCTATTAATATAACCTATTTAGCATGTTATTGTTGACATGACTTTGGCTAGATTAGCATGTTCTAAGCTTATGTGAATGTTGAATGTATCATTTATTTATAAAATAAATAATTTTTATTTTTTATAAAAATATTAATTAATAAAATAAAATGAATATTTTAATTTTATAATAAAATAAAATATTTATTATTTTATTTTTTAATAATATTTTTAAAAAAAATTTAAAAACAAACCGCCATTGATTGTTTTCTCACGTCCGGTGACCGCTTTCATATAGACAGACAACCATTTTGAGATCCAAATTTGGGGCCTCTCAACAAAGATGCCCTAGTCACCTTTGAGTCCTTTCTCCTATGAGAGAGGGGTGAAGGTAGCCAAGCCACCTTCAACCATGGTTGTACACTTGTAATAGAAAGATGGCCACTGATTGTCAGTTGAAGAAAATCGGTGGCTATTTTTTTAATTCAAAAATTAAAAATAAAATAATATTTTAATTTTTTTTTATTTTTTTTTAAAAAGGCCTTACTAGGCTTGTTGCTGGTTTTTTTTTAGGCTAGCTATTCTATTTTCAGGCTTCTTGTTTCCTTATATGTATCTCAGATCATGTAAACAATCAAAAGTCGAAAGCAGTAAGAGCCTACTGCCTGCTTTCTGTTTGTATAAATTATTTGCAGCATTCACAACTGATGTGTCTTATTATTTCAATGAATAGTAGTAACGGAATACATGTCACAGATTCATTCGGCATTCCACTTATTTCATGTTACAAGAAAGGGTAGAAAATATAGAAATCTATTACACCTAGAGATATTAGTAGTACAAAGGCTGATGACATAACCATCACCTACAGTGCATATACATAGTTTTACAAATTTGTCTGACAATATAACATTCGCTCAACGGTCTAACTTGTATTGGAAATGTTGGGTTCCTACTGACCTTAAACATAAGCAGTAGACGACTATATTTAAAGAATCACATTCTAGACATACCAAACCAAAAATTTTTCTATTTCAATGTATACCATTAGGATATTTCACACCTGCATCATCACTTGGGGCATCTGATCCACTGGGAATTTTGCCTGGATAATTAGTTGTGGAAGTGTCTGATCCAATCATACTGCAAATAAAAGCACAATTCAGCATTCTGAAAAAAGTTGCTATGCTAGTTCTTAGAAGAGACATAAAACTGAAGTTTTTTTTTTTTTTGAAAAGACATAAAACTGAAGTTCTTACCTTCTGTCAACAATAACCATTGACCGAAGTTCACAGTTCTCAAATCTGCAAATAAATGAAATCCAAAATTTGTTAAAATCACTTAAAGGCAACCAAATAAAATGCCACCTTCAGTTAATGTGGAAAATCACAACTTTTCAGTATGCATAAAAGGTGTGGTGAGGCGTTTTGGGTGAATCAGTGTACAGATACAGATTTGATTGCAAAATACGCCAACTTACCTTCTGCATACTTCACTCTTCACATTTGGATGGCAATCATCTCCAAATAAACTGAGGGCATGAATTAAGAATCCACTATGAGTAACAACTGCAATCTCCTTCTCCTCCCGTGTCCACAACCTGTAAAACAATTAATTAAAAGTGAGAAAGAGAGAACCAAGAAGCTGCATGTCTGGACCTACCAATAGGTTTATAAGTTACTCCGTATTACATAAATACTGCCCAAGAGGACGTAACAGCTTGTGCATATAGAACATATTATGCAAATATGCAATTGCACTAAACTTGACACCAGCCTTTGATTCTTCTCTCTCTCTCTTTTATAATTACATCATACTACCTGATTTTCTGAACAAATATCAATTGAATTACTTGTAAGATGCAACTGAAACCTATGCAGAAGGGTTGAGAAACATATTCAGATAAAAATAACGGTGCTTGTATTTTTAAGAAATTTGCAAATGCAATTAGAAAAGCTCAAACAGAAACTGCTTACTGCACTTGGTAATGAAATAATATTCTTTGCAACAATCAAGACAAATATATAAATAAATAGGACCCTTCATACAGTCCTCATTTTTTACATAAAATCCCAGAAGACATTTTATTGAACGTGTTGGTGGATAGAGAAATTACCACTTTAAGAACTGCATTCCTCTGGAAGCAACATCTTCATTTGGCTCCCTAACATCCTCCTTCCATAGAATGTCCTCATCATTTTCAATCTGAAAAACAATAAGACTGTTACCGCCTAGAGGCCAAGCAATAAAAACTGTAAATACAATTGCAGCTTGGCAATGAAGTTATTTTCAGGTAGCTTGGCAACATTAAGAATGAAAATCAGCAATGAGAACCTTTCCTCATTTTTTGGGTAATAAAAATCAACAATAGATATTCTCAAAAAAAAATAAAAATCAACAATAGATAGTTTCAATAAGAAATTCAGAACAGTAGAAAACTACTTACCAATGAAAAGTCTATAGCTGGAAATAAAGGTTTGTACTCATTAATGCTTCTTCTTTTGTCACACCAATGAACTCCCTGTATCATATACATATAGATAAGATGCCCACATGAGAATAAAGTTATCACATGCATTTGTACCACTTGTACATTTATGGGAGTCAAAAAAAGAAAAGAAAAGAGGTACAGCACAATAAGGGCACACTTGGGTAAATAATAGCTTCTAACAATTCCAGGGCAATGCCCACGACACATACATAAGAATTCAAGTTGTAGCACCATATCAAAAAGATAAGTTCCAGTAAAGAAATACTGACATTGGAACATACAAGTTGCACATATGACACATAACACAGCCAGATTTACCCTGTTTTGAACATTCAAAGCACAAAACAAATACAAGTTTCTGGACATAGGAACAAAATGTAGAGCAAAAACTAAAGACAAAACCAAAATCAGTTTATCCAGTGAGGTTGAATAGCATCAGTGAATTAGCAAATGGTATACAAAATTTAAAACCATATTGATAAAGGTACAACCAGTCCAAACTCCAAAGTGGACATATAGAGAGGTACAATAATTAGTATACAATATAAGGAGTAGAATATGCGCAGAAAATGAGAAAAGATAAACCAATGGCCAGATATATGCATCCTTTGCTACAAATTGCATCTTACCAAATGTTCTCGACATAGTTCGACTGCTAAGAATGGAGGGCAATTTAAACTTGAAATTGCTGGTCGGCTACTATTTCCGCAATTTTCCACCATTAGTGGAGGAACATCTATTCCATCTGTATAACTTTCTCCACCAAAAGCACCAACTGCTGTTTGCATGGTCCTTCAATGAAATACCACAATAAATTATGAATCATCCATATAAAGATCAATACGAACAGATACAATGAAAACTGATAAGGGACGTGAACTGGATAATAAGAATGGTTTAACTTTCTAAAAGAAGCAAATGATTATAAGTTAGTTATGTGAAAGACTGAAAGCAAACACTCATAAAAACTAACAAGAAATAAAATTTGATACCTCAATAAAGGGGAGGTGACTACCAATTCAATCCTCTTAGAAAGTCCAGATGAATGAACATGCTTGCGAAGATTATCCACCTATTAACAACATAAGTCATCTGAGTCTGTGATCATAAATCTTTTAATTTTAGTTTAGAATGGTGCAAAACAAATGTTCAACAGACGCTTTAAGACTTTTATCGCATGACCAATGGCTAAACCATCTCTTACTTCACTACCTGCTGCCAACCAATAGGAGTAAGATGTGCATCAAAAAGGTGAGGCAATAGGTATGCACTATGATCCTTTTCTCCTTCTACATTGTGAGCTCCCTGGGCATGCCTCACCTACAAAGCACGAATATACATGGACAAAATTGTCAAGGAGTTAAAAGATGAATTGAGTACTGTTTTAATGTAAGCTATAGCAATCGCCTAAAAGGCAATGATTGAGGAACAAGGACACACCAGGTGTATTGTTTTGCATCTATGCAGAGGATAGACACTCAGACCTCCAGAAGCATCCATATCTGTAAGCAGGGAACAAGATTATGTAAATATAAATGACCTTAGGAAATCAAGAGAATGGCTCAGGGAACTTTTCTACCAGGAAAAATGTTTTTAAAAAATTGTGGAAGAATGTGATTGATGAGTTCCAATATACATCCTATACAAAATATCATAACATTAATCCAAGTGTTTATCAAATGGAAAAATTAGCAAGGAGTTAGTATCTTTCGTCCCTATAGGATCATTCCAAACTTTATAGAAGTATGCTAATTAACAAATCAAATTCACAAAGTTGATAGAAAGTTTCGTGGTTCCTCAAAGGGTAGGAAGTAGGAACAAGTCCAACTACAAGTATAAGAGTCTAATACAAACTCATTACATTCATCAGCCCATTCAATTCTCATATCAGTGGTTTCAGAGTTCAGAAATCTAGACCCATGGGATAAAAGGCATGCTTCAAATCTCTAACTTAATATCTATCTAGGAGTAGTTCAGTTAAAGCCTTCTGCATAATCAGCACATAACAATTCATTGTATTTAAAATTTTTAATAAAACACAGAAACTACAAAGAAATTTTGCTTCAAATCTTCGACAATGAAATAGCTCCACAGAAAACATAAAACATAAGACCGCTGTTATTCTACAAAATGATTTTGAAAAACAAAAGTTCAAAACAAACTAAAAATCCATTCCTCAGGACACCGCATGAGATCCAGCCTTCTGTTTCTGGACTATACACCAAGCTCCGTAGCAATTACTCCGTACATATTTATCAACGTAATAAGCACCACTTGCGAGGTGGAAACGGATATACCAGACTACCAGAAACTAAAAAGAAATCATACACATCTTCAATTCTTCAATGAAATCATAAAACAAGTTGTAATTCAGGACCACGCGAAAATGCACACACACTAAAATTCCAAAGTCTCAATGCATTTTCAGGATTAACAAATGCGCTGAACGTAATGTAACAGTAAACCGGAGCAGAGATCGCGAACAGATAGAAGAACAAAATGCATTACCGCGAAAAAACTAAAAGCAATCATCATTCACATGTAATACAAGCAAACGCCTTCTCACAAAAATATCAAACAAACTGATAAAATCAATCATACACTTGACAACCGCAATATCATTTCGTTTAGAGACAGAGAGATTACCGGAGACAGAGAGAAACGAAAGCAGCGGAGCGGGAGAGAGAAAAGGAGAAAATGCAGCGGTGCTTGGCTTGCGGAAACTGTTGCTGGGAAATGGAAATGGAAATGGAAATGGAAATGCGTTTTATAGAAAAAGGGCCGCCTCTCCTTCAAGACCGCCAGCTTCCGTTTTACAACTCGCCTCCTGTTTTTCTCTTTTTATTTATTTATTTTTTACAAGTTACAAAATTTGATATGGACCGCTCCCCACCTGTCACAGCCAAATCGGGTGGTATTGAGTTATTGACTATTGACTATTGTGGTAAACTGGTAATGTACTAATGTTTATGAGATTTTACTAACAAAAAATATTGAAATTAATAGTGATAGAAGGATAAATATGTAAATTTAATCCCTTAATTATATATGTGATTATATTTAATTTTTAAATTGTTTGTTTGGTGGTCATTTTAATTTCTCACCTCAAATAGTTATTCAAATTAATAGTGAGAGAAGGATAAATATATAAATTCATCCGTTAAGCACTCATCAAATACGTTTAAAAAAAAAATTTAAAGTCAAAAGTATCAAATAGTAACTTTGTTTTCTTGTTTTCTCTAGAAGTTAAATTAAAAAAAAAATTGAATTTTTCTCAAGGTGTCCCTTCAACCGACAATTAGGGTCGAGTAAATACTGCTGAACAAATAAAAATAATTTTGTAGCTAAATGTATTCAAAATGATTAATAGAGCTACTAATATAATTTTTAAATGCATAAATAAATTTTATTCACTAATTCTAAATTAAGGATTACAAAATTGAATTATAAATAATGTTCATTAAATTTATTTATTTTTGTCATGCAACCATTTTGTGCGAGAGAAGTCTAAAGTCTATTCATAACAATTATAATGCATTTATTCACATTCACATGTTAAGTATTCGTTCTAATAGGTGACTCGTTTTTCTCACTTTTTTCTTTTTCCTTTTCTTCTACCCACTCACCTTTTCTTCTACCCACTCAGTATAGATTACAACGTTTAACAAACAAACACAAACAGATTTTTTAAAAATTTTAACAAACGAACACTCCAATAATCTTAACAAACGAACACAAACAACTTCTGTTCGTTCATGTTCGATTCATTAATAGCTCTATACTTTAGTGAAGTAGTGTTAGACCATGTATTAGATGTTACCTTATGCTAGACTAAGTATTAGCTGTTATCTTAGAGTGCTAGTCATAAGCCTATTATGTAGGAGCTGAACCTGTATTATTATTATCTGTAATTATCTTTGGAATAATCGAATGATCAGTTACTCTCATTTGGTATCAGAATTGCGATAGGCCTTCTTTCCTCTCTTTTCTCCCGAAACGCAATATGGCCAGCAATGATTCCGAGCGCACCCTTTCTGCGGCAGCCACACCGGCGTCGGCCCCCATCGCCACTCCAAACTCCCTCACCTCTGCACATCATTTCGTGTCGATCAAACTGACGACACGGAATTATTTGTTTTGGCGTACCCAACTTGTGCCTTTTCTAAAAGGCCAAGGTCTTCTCGGGTATGTCGACGACACCATACTCCCGCCACCGGCGACCCTGTCCTCTGTCTCTGGCAACACCGGGACTGCATCCGACGACGCTTCCTCATCAGCACCGAATCCGGCATACGCCGGCTGGGTCCAACAGGATCAGTCGATCCTGTCCATGCTCGTTGCGTCGCTCTCCGAGGAAGTCATGTACCTCGCTGTCGGTCGTTCCACGGCGAGAGAAGTCTGGAGTTCAATCGAGGCGGCTGTCAGTTCCTCAACCCGTGCCCGCTGTCTGAATCTCCTCGCGCAATTCCAGTCGCTCCGGCAAGGCGATTCCACACCGGCGGAGTACTTGGGTCGTGCACAGCTTATTGTCGAGGACTTGGCGTTAGCAGGACGTCACCTCTCGTTGGATGAGCAAAACCTCTATGTATTTAGAGGGCTCCGACCGGAGTTCAGATCCATGGCAGCGTCGCTTGTGGTCTCCGGCGAACCAGTGACCATCCCGCAGTTGGCGGATTGCCTGCAAGCCCAACAATTCATCTATTCAGATGACTATGCGGCCGCTCCTGTGCTGACATCCGGATCTCCAACGGCGATGATGGCCAGTCGCAACAGGAGATCGAACAGCGACAATGGATTCGGCGGACGACACACCCGCGGCGGTGGTCGCGGCGGTCAGGGGCAATCGCGCGGCGGTGGCGGAGGCCGCGGCGGCAACCAGGGTCGTGGTCGAGGAGGCTCCCCGAGGTGCCAAATATGTCGTTCTCATGGCCATACGGCCGTCTACTATTACAGGCGCTACTCGGAGCAGCCACCCGCGCAGGCGAATTTGGCTGTCGGCGGAGACGGCACTACTCCGGCGGAGGTCACGTCCTGGCTACCGGACATTGGTGCAACATCACATGCCACGCCTGATCCGACCATGATGGTGCAGTCTGAGGAATACTCCGGGCTTGATGTTCTGGGCGTTGGTAACGGTAGTGGTCTGGGTATATCCCGTATTGGATTTGCTTCGATTCCCTCAGTTTCCAAATCTCTGCAATTAAAAAATATACTGCATGTCCCCCAAGTTATCTGCCTCTTTATTATCAGTTAATCATTTTTCAATTGATAATAATGTTTTCTTCGAGTTTCATCCCGATTATTTTGTTGTGAAGGATTGCATAACCAAGGCAATACTGCTTAGAGGTTCCAGCTCGGGTGACCTATACAACGTTTCGGTTCCCCGAGTACATTCGGCATACCTCACTACTCGGGCTCCTTCCGCCATTTGGCATCAACGTCTCGGTCACCCGCACAGTCGCGTCCTGCAGCAAATCTTAAAGTGTTGTCCCGTGGTTTCACATAAATCAAGTTTGCCCAATCTGTGTTCAGCATGCCAGTTGGGAAAATCATCTCGTTTCCCGCTAGACAGAATAAATACATCTAGCAAAAATGTTTTAGATTTAGTATATTTAGATATTTGGGGCCCTGCGCCTGTTATTTCTTCTAATGGCTTTAGGTACTTTGTGTTATTTGTTGACGACTACAGTCGTTTTTGTTGGTTCTATCCTCTCAATGTAAAATCAGATATATACAAAGTATTTAATGTTTTTCGTGCCATGGTAGAACGACTGTTTTCACGTTCTATCAAGGCAATCCAGACAGACTTAGGAGGAGAGTATCGCCACTTGCATACTCTATTCCAAACTCTTGGGATTGTGCACCGCCAATCATGTGCTTATACACATGAACAAAATGGCCGTGTAGAGCGCCGGAATCGACACATTGTTGAAACCAGGTTAGCTTTACTTGCCCAAGGCTCAGTTCGTTTAAAACACTGGGATTCATCTTTTGAAACCGCCACATTCCTCATAAACAGGTTACCATCCTCAGCACTACAATTCAATAGTCCTTACTATAAGTTGTTTAAAACCCCACCCACATATACGTCCCTACGGGTTTTTGGAATCTGAGTTCTTGTTTTTTGTCCCAAGGTTGAAATCTTTCCCTATTTAAGATTCGAACCTAGGTATTAATTGTTATACTATAGACCATGGTCAAGGAATTATGTGTATACAATTGACATATTTTGTACATGCAGTTAACAATTGATGAGTTTGTAAATAAATTGAAGATACATAACATGATAACTATAAATAGATAATATGTTAACTGTAAACACATAATATGTTGTTAAAATATTATCTGTCAGCAATTAACATATTATGTATTTGTAGTTACCATGTTATGTTTTGTAATTAACATATTATGTGTGCTTTCAATTTATTTATAGAAACATCAATCGTTAACTGTAAGTATAGAATATGTCAAACTACAGACACATAATCTTAAAGTTATTTTGATTCAGGATTATAATACAAAGTAGATCCTGATCTATGATATAATTTGTCTACTATTATTTATTAAATCATTATACATATTCAATCTTTCGACTATTGAACTATGTTCCGAACCCATTTTCCTAATTATATATACATTACATGGCATGTGCTGATATAGTGATATGGCCCACGTTGTATACTCAAATTTGGTGTTCATGGACCAGAGACGTGTACAAAGTGCCAATTCAAGCAAGTCAATTACGTACAATGTACGTGGTCACTCGTGGGGCGGTCATAGAGGCTGTGCCGTTGGGTCGGCTGGCTACTTGTTAAACAATTGTATGGTCAAATTCATGACAAGTTTCACATTTTGATGAATAAATCACTTGCCAAGCAATTTGTATTCAAATAATCAGATGATATATCTGTAGTTCTCTTTAAAAAAATGTCATATGACCAAATTTCGGTACTAGAATATTGAGAAAATATTAAAAAAAAAATACTATTTTATAATCAATAGTACCCAAAAAAAATCACTTTAAACATTTTCCCCTAAAGCTACTAGCACCCATGCAAATATGCAATTCTGAGCTTATGCTAATTGCAATCCCACATTTAATCCCACATTAATTATTCTTTTAAAAAAAAATGCCATTTTGGTTGCTTTTGCAATTCAGCATATGTTTTTTTTGGGTTTATTATTATTATTATTATTATTATTATTTATTTTTTATAATATAAATTAAAAATAAATTATTATATAATTACAATATTATTTATTTTACTTTAAATTTATATTTATACGTTTATTTATAATTTAAAAAATTAATTATGATAATCACCTCTTGAATTATGATTTGTCATATTGTACAAATGGAATAGAATGACTAACGTGATATGAATTTGGTTGGCTTATATAGAACATATATGAGAGGAAATTTTGTAGGGAATATTGTAAGGAGTAATACATAGAATATTGTATAACGTGATATGAATTTGGTTCGCCTATATAGAACATGAGAGGAAATTTTGTAGGGAATATTGTAAGGTACTATACATAGAATATTGTAAAGAATATTTTAGAGGATATTGTAAGGAATAATGCAGAGAATCTTGTAAGGAATAATGTAGAGATTCTTGTAACTAAAGAGTATGAATGCTCTCTTGTAAATAGGGCTATTAACGAACCAAACATAAACGAAAGAAGGCGGTTCGTGTTCGTTTGTTAAGGATTTTGGGGTGTTCGTGTTCGTGTTCGTTTGTTAAGATTTTTGAAAATCTTGTTCGTGTTCGTTTGTTAAGCATTCGTTAGTGTTCGTTAACGTTCACGAACACGTTCGCGAACGTGTTCGTTAATGTTAACAAACACGTTCACGAACGTGTTCGCAAACGTTAACAAACACGTTCACAAACATGTTTATTTACGTTCATGAACAGTTAATAACCAAACACCTGCACATGTTCGTGAACACAATTTGTTCGTGAACAAGAAATCATCTACGTTCACGAACAATTATATATATGTTTGTAAACATGTTCGCGAACATTATTAAACGAACACTAAACGAGCTTGTTCACGGACACTACTAAACGAACACAACCGAGCTTGTTCACGAACACTACTAAACAAACACAAGCAAGCTTGTTCACGAACACTTAACAAACAAATTTACCACTGTTCAGACTCTGTTCGTTTATTAACCGAGCTCTACATTTTGTTTGTTAATGTTCGTTTACCTTAATAAACGAACATAAACGAACGCTTACCGAGCTAGAACACGAGTAGTTTGTCGAAAGCTCTATTCGCTAACAGCCCTACTTGTAAATATTCCCTATGGCCTTTGTTTGGTGAATGGCTGGTAGTTGTTAGTTGATTGGGTTAGAGGATATAATTAGTTGACAACATCAATTAATTATAAAGGTGTTTGGTAAATTAGTTATTATCTGATAGCTGTTTGGTATAATTTTTTATCTAAAAAAGAATTGAAAAAGTTGCTTTGAGTAGCATTTTGAATTCTAGCATTTTGGAGTTACAAAAACTTATTAACCAATACTTATATTGATCTTTTAACCAAATCAAGTAGATAATAGTGATTAAATAAGCCTATATATACCGGCATGTAAAGTAAAGTTCAACAAGACAACAACATTCAAACATATCATCCTAAATGGATACACCACACACCATCAATTCATATATTCTTCTTTTTTTTTTTTGAGTACTATTAACTCTATTACAATGTAGTATCTGTTCATAACTACTTTCTTAATCATCAATTTATTCTTAAAATTCTCACAATTTCCACACGATGATAGTGACGAAGTCAATGAAAACCCACGATCTCCGTCCAATCAGTCCATTATCGTTTCCTCTTGGACTGAGCAATGTTAATTATATATCCACCATATCCTAATATGTACCAATGCCCACCCCCCACCTAACCCCCCGGACCATATCCTAATATGTACCAATGCCCCCCCCCCCCCCCCCCCCCCCCCCCCCCCCCCC
>NC_044923.1:5114787-5174826 GCF_003576645.1 Ipomoea triloba | reverse complement strand
ACCCCCCCCCCCCCCACCCCCTCCCCCCTCTCAAGGAACCAATATGAGAGTGATCTACTTACTCCCATAAATAATGTAGCTGTGACAAAATTTCCTAAATATTCCACTCAAGAAATGCCAACACAAAAACAACATACATCAATTATAGGTATCTTAAAAGCTCGATGGATAACTAAAGATGATTTAGTAACTAAAGCTCGATGAATAACTAAAGATGATTTACAATATTTTTATTTTTGTCAACTACCTCAAAATTCGTCACATTTCAGTCAATTGCCCGCATAATTTGCCATTAAATTTGTGATTGTTATTACTGGACTATTCCTTTTCAAGGCTTTCAGTTCAGCTTACTATTTCTAATGGACTTTGAGATGGATTTCAATACTCGAAAGTAATTTTTTGAAGCTTAAAACTAAATTGGGCCGACGAAACTGCAAACCCAAATGAGGCCTAGTTCATTCACTCAGCCCAACTCAAATATATTTTGGCTCTATTTGGCTGAGCTTATTTAGGAGCTTATAACTTATTTTAAACTACTAATAAGCTAAAAATTCTATTTGATAATGTTCTCAAAATAAGTTAATAGCTTAAAATAAAAGCTTATTTTGAAAAGCTATTTTAGGTAGCTTTTCAAAAATAAGCTAGTAGATTTTTTTATACCTTTTTTCTATCTCTATCCTTATTCTTTGCCTTCATGTATTGAACAATTGATTTAATGAAGTTATTTTGTTAAAAAAAAAAAACAAAACTAATTACACAAAAGTAATAGTTTAGTGACATATTTGACACTTTTAGAAACAACTAAAGTACAACTAGCCATTTTTAATTTCAAAAAAAAAAAGAAGTACAACTAGCCATACATTAAGGTTATTGGTTCTATCAATAGGCAGTATTTGGGAGAAGAGATCAATGTTCAAACTTCGGCAGTGACAATGTGGGATTATATTCAAAGTGCACAGATTCTTTATGTGCACCGCTATTTTGGCCCTGTTTACTGAGCCATTGAGACACCGTAATTTACATCTTCTAAATGCTCTCTCAAATCTGAATATGGGAAATTAATCCTTGAGTTTGGGATTCAACTTGGAGAAATACGCAGGCATGTGCACACATAAGGAAACGGTGATTTAGGTAGAAGGAAACTGATTCTACAGATTTAATTTATTGATTTTTCATACAATAAATCTAATTGATTTCTTCAGTTCCGCAACATTTGGACCCAACTTTATTGGTAAGATTTTCCGTACCAAAATGCCAACCATTGCCTTTTTATTTTTATTTTTATTTTTTTATTATTAGTAATAAGATGAGTAGATGAGTTATGCCGATCTTTATTTATAAAACGTCAAAATCAATATTTCTTTTTAGTACTACTTACTCTGTTACTAATTAATTTCTTAACCTACTAAAGCACAAAGAGTCAATATTATCCCAAATGTTGTGGTTCGATTCGATTCGCTCGAATCAAATTCAAGTCCAAACCAAACTATTTCAAATTAAACCGAAACTAAACTGAACTAAAAGTTAAAATTGAATGGTTTCATTTTTTCAAAATCTAAACTAAACTCAACCTGAAAAATCAAACCTAAAATTGAAACGCCTACTCCTAATATAAATGACTAATTATGTTGTACCAAAAAAACTTAGAACATGTTTAATATAACGCGTATAAAACAAAATAGACATAAATAATCACGTACCTTAGACATTGTTCTTTTAACGAGGTTTTCTCCTTGCCCTGTGACCCTAGCCGGCAAAGAACCACAAGGAGGTAAATCAACCTAGGTTACCTATAGCTGACCGGCTCAAACCCTGGGGTTTGAGGATCGAACCTCCAACCTCTCGGTTGTAGGTAGAGCACTCTTACCTTGGACATTGTTGAATTGATGAGGCGGAGGTATGGGCTATCATTAGGGATCATGACTTTAGCTTGCTTGGGAAAGAGGGTAGTGTAGTATTGAGGTTTTTTTTTTTTTTTTTTTGAAAAGATATTGAGGTTATTTACCAGGAGTAAAACATAGTGGCTAACCACCTTGTTAACATGTTTGTACTGTTGTAGATATGTCCCGTTTAATGTTAATTTTGGTTTTGCTTTCTGGGTTGTCCCCTCTTTTGGTACCCAAAAAAATTATATAAAATCACATGTATGTGCCTCCAAACATTATAAAAGTTCATCGACACAATATATTGCATATAATATTTTTCACACTTTGCTATCTCATTTATTAGAAGGTATGTTGTCTAAAAACAGTGAGATAGTTCCAATGACATTTTTTTTTTCTTGAGAGTAGTTCCAATGACATATTTAAACCGTTCAACTATCGTAAATTCTCTGTAATTGAAACCGATATCAACAAAACGTTTATAGCTATCAATTACATCAATATATAACATTTATAATTAAAAATTGTACCATTACTTTTAACATTTTACCATCATAAAAATTACAAAATTTTCATTGCAATCTTGACTCTTGAGTAAAACTCATTCTCTAGCTCTAAACGAATTATTCATCCCCTCTTAACTTCATTAGCAATTACCTTTTGAATAAGTAATATAATATTCATTGAGATTAATTAATAAAACATTATGTATAATAATAATAATAATAATAATAATAATAATAATAATAATAATTATTATTATTATTATTATTATTATTATTATTATTATACAAATTGTAGTATTTTTTGTGCTAAATATATGCAAGTTTCTCAATTTCATTAATTATTATGTGTATATTTAATAAGGTCAAATTATTCTGTCAGTACATTATTATGGCCTAAACACATGGTGCTATATACTCCGTACGTTGTTATATGCTAAAAAAATTCAGTTGTCCTTAGTAATTGCACACTCTGTATTTATACATACGTGTACAGTCGTTGTATGCTTATGTTGATTATTATTAACAATTTCTGATCACTTGGAACATTAATTATGTTATTAGGTGATCATCTATCAATTAATCATGTACAGAATCTCGTATTGTAAAAAACAATAATTGCATGAAATCATTAATTTTAGTTTCCTAGTTGCTTCGTGTGAATTTATATTATAAGATTAGAAGCAATGCGTGTGGATTATTGTTTAATTTGGTGCAGATTTGAAGATCATGATGATCTTCTTTTATCATTGTGATGAGGAGGAAATGATTGGTAAAATTTCTTAAATGGGGAAATTTTAATAATATTTAAAAAAAAAAAAAAAACTTAAGTGATCCCAGTTTCGTCGAGCTAATCTTAAACCAACAAAATCCGGCCTAGAGTCGCAACCTTCCATCATTCTAGTTTTGGGCAAATTATTCTGTGGACGCGGGTTCACCTTGAGTTTTGAATATTTACAATTTACAACTAAATGTACATAATTTACCTTTGCATACTACGAACACACAATTTAAAGGTAAACCTGATTCATGGTATAACAACTCCCAATTTTGCACCCCTCATGTTTACCGAGAGAGCTTTTATACTTTACAAGTCAAGCTGCATTAAAAAAGGAAATTGTATACACAATAATGGAAACCCATATTCATTTTTCAATGTTTGACGAAAGCTCCTTCAAACCTTCCCAACAATAGGCAATATTTGATAATCGTTTCTCATTAACACATCGTCCATTTGTGCATATAATATATCAATTTACACCTCACTTAGAAAATTCAAATTAACTTTAACCCGACTCAAATCAAAAGTTGACCTCTAAAAATTATACCACAAAATAGTCACTTTAAATGTCATTTTAACCAAAATTTTCCAACACCGGATATTCTCATGTCAATGTATTTTTGTTTTTGGGTGAAGATGGAAACTTGCAATCACTACCTAATAGTTTGCATTGGGTAAACTTCATTCTTGTGTAATATGTATTTGTGATTTTTTTTTCTTCTGATAACCCATGTTTCCCAAAGTGCATAAGTGACTTTAGGTTTTTCTGTCACATGTATGTTTCTGCGTACAAGAGGTCTTTATCATCACTGATTGCCGCTGAAAGTATACTTAAACATTAATTAGGCAACCACTTGAACTACCCATACGGACTTTTTGTGAATTTTAGTATTGAGTGTGTTACAAGAAGTTTGTTAGTAGAACTCTGGGCTATTTATCATCCAATGCTATTGTGTTGTTATTGTGTTGGGCAAGCTAAAGGGACTACAAAGTTGTTAGTAGAACTCTTTATTATTTATCATCGGATCCTACATATTGTGTTGGGCAAATGACTGCATGGTTGTGAATTGTGATCCAAGGACGTGATTCAATTCAAAAGTGGTCCTCGAGAAAATTTGTCAAGAAGGAAATGATAAAAACCCTGTTCATATTATTGGTGCCATTCATTCATGAGCTGCTAAAGTTTAATTGGAATTGCTATCTTAATTATGTCCGTGAAGAGGCAAATTTCAGTACCCATTGGGTGACGATTAATTAATGTGAACTTTGAACATATTGAACTTCACTTCCCTTTATCTTTAATTTTTCTTCTTCAATTAATCAATTCTATTGTATAAAAAAATAATTTAAAATTGTAACATGTTAATGTTCTTTAAGTTAAGCGGAATTTTACTGTCTAATAAAAATTATGTTTGTTAAAGTTTATTTTAAAGTTTATAATTAATTTATTTTAAGCTACAAATAAACTATAAATTCTATTTGATAAAATATGAGAAACTTAAAATTATAGTTTATTTTGAAACGCTACTTGAAGCAATACTCTAAAGGAAAATATTATTTATATAAACATTTACATCGTCTAATACTCTAATATAGTTTGATTTTTTTTTAAAAGACAAACTTGCCTACTTTAATGATCAATTATATCATAAATTGTATTAGACAAATAAAACACGTTAAATAGTGAAAATTGTATCATTGCATTATTCGTAAAAACTACTTATGTAACAACCTTAGTAGGTATATTATTAAATTTTGTTTTCATTGAAATGATTTTTTTAAACTTCTTGTAATCTATAAGTATACTAATTCTATCTTTTAAAAAAATGATTATAATCATATATATATATATATATATGTATATATATATATATATAGTAAAAACTCTCATGTATGTATATGCTTAAAATGGAATTTTTAAGTTCCAAAATGATGACCATATGTATGAAGCATAATTTTTATATTTGAAGGTCATTAATTTAATTTTTGTCAATATTCTTTTGATAGAGTCTTGCGACTATATTTTTTCATTTAAACAAAAAAGAAAAAAAAAAGTCTTGTTAAGACAACCACCTGACGTAGGGAATGATGCAACCTGGAGTCCAAGAAGATTATATTCATGAGATGGCATATAAAGACAAAAACTTTAAAAAAAAATCTTAATAAAGATCCATTTTAATAAATTTAACTTCTTCCTTAACAAATTAATATTGGTTGTTGACATTTTAATCATCTTTACTATAAAAATTTGAGTGATAACCACAATCAAGTTAAATAAGGCTATTGACTTGTTAACTGTAAGATTACAAGTTCAACCATTCATAAATTTTGATTGTTCTCATTTGAACTCATCGTTTTATCATGTGAGAGCATATTTCCCTGTAAAAAGTGTAGACACATCTACACTCTCCATCTTATAAACCAAATGTTATGATTTTACCATTACTAAACTTTTAAATTTGCAATAATTATAAAATGAACCACGATATTAAAAGTTTTCAATAATTATAAAATTGACTCTATATATATTTTTTTACTAAAACCATCAATCATTGATGAACGGATGAAATTTCATCACTTTTTAACCTTTATATAGTACTTTATGCTATGAAATACATATTTCTCAATTTATTGAAGCTGAAAGAGCGTAGGGGCTTAAACCTGTGACCTCTCATTTGAAAAAGTTACAGTTGTGCTATGCCGCTTGACCAGTAATACTCAGTTAATTTGCAAGAACTCTAATACTAGGGGTATCCCAAACCCTATGGCGCCCACGGTAAGAAAATTAAAGCTTTGTTCGTTTCCACATTTTCAACGCTTTAGGAACTCGAGAAATGACTGCAAAAGATCAGAACCTCATCACAAACTTCTTTACTATACATTATAGTAATTTAGGATTATATGACAGAGGTCAAAGGCTTCAAGTTTTAGTTTTGGAGAGAATTGTATATTGACTTTTACTGATTTAAATCAGTTATGAATATTTAGATTGATTTAAAGTCACACAGTAAAATTTATCTAGAGTGCTGCACATTTGAGTAGTAAATATAAACTGTCTTGTAAATCAGAACAATTTAATACTCCGTACTATATAATACATATCTTTCTAGTAGCGTATGTAATAGTTTTAATTTAATTTACGTTCAATGTATACTTAACAAAGAGTTATGCTATTTTCAAAAAAACAAAGAGTTATGCTATACTTTTTATTTTCACGTACATTTTTTTAATTCCTTATCGGCATAACAAGGATGATGATGGACCAAAAAAAAAAGAGGTTACAAAATGTTTTCTTCTAATAAAATCATGATATATAATAGAGTAATACTAGCTAAAAGTAAACTTTGTTGCGACAATTTATACTATGAACTAGGGTTCACATAGCATTATGGACCCTACACGTACACATGTACTAGGGTTCACAGTGCACTGCGAATTGAACCCTGGTCTATTGTATAAGGATTGAGTGGGTGCCTGGAGGATCTAGTCCAGCATTTTTGTAATCAGAGCGTAAACTCTATTACAGTGTAGTAGAGCGTGGACTTTATTATCGCTATTACAATGTAATATCTTATTTTTGAATACAACGAGGTACCGTTGAATTACAAGCTACTTGGTAACCCGGCTCTCGCACTTAAACTAATGAATTTTTATAATCAACTTAAATTCTTGAAGTCACTGTTACTTTCCATTCAAATTTGTTTGGTTGCAAACATTCTTAGCTTGCTCCTTATTATCAAAGATGCCTGTTTAGTATCAACAACGTTAAAGACAAATCTAGGGTCAAAGCAGCTAGACATTTTTGTGGGAGGAGAGTGGTAGCAACTAGGGTTTTCATATTCAATTCTTAGAAAATCTCGTGAATACAGCCAAAAAATCCGATTTAGTTTGGTTAAGTCAAATCCAATTCAAGGGTTTATGTTGATGCAAATTGGGTATTTTCCCCATTAAACTATCGCATTTGGTGTCTCCAACTTAGGAGGAATTGCTAACCACCCATTAATAATACATACACCTCAAATTTTCATTATAAAACAAAAGACAAAACAATATATATACAACGTTGTTGTATCTAACCACTTGATCACATATAGCTTAATTGAGTGAGGTTTGTCGTTTTGGAAAGCTATGAAACCCTAATTTTGAGGATTGGTGGATATTTAAATTAAATGCTGTCATTTGCTAGCTAGAGACGTATGATTTGAGGTTTGCAATCTTTGAAGGGATTAGGGTTAGATTTGTATGTAGTTGGACTGTGGAACACCCAACAACCTTATTTTGAACACTTGTGCATGTTGAACATCTGATAATATTGTTGGTGGTTGGTCACTTAATTTCCTCAACCATATTTTTTTGGCCTTTAATTCCAATTTGTCTTAGCTTGTGTGTGACCAATGCACACCCTCGGAGTGACTGTGAGTTTCTCGCGTCACCCAACAAAAAAAAAAAACAATCATTAGTAAAGTGGAAAATGCTTCTTACCCCTATAATTACTACTTGCGGATTAATTAAAAAAGAAAAACTATTTATTTTCATGGATTACTGGTGTCGCATGACCCCCTCACGGATCGAGTTAATAAGAAATTTATGTAGCCAAGGATCTTGTGGTCTAGTGGCACCAAGTTGCTCTCCCATACGGGAGCTTGTGGGTTCAAGTCTCAGTGGAGGCAAAAAAGTAGTTATGAATATATACTGCATTGTAATAGTAAAAAGGAGTGGCTGATAAGTAATATGGAATGATAATTGTAGGAGTTTCTAGCATGGTCCAAGTAAAATACATAATAGTAGTCTATATATTAATTATTTTGATCTTGTATTGATCGAAGTATTTAATTATAAGTCTAAGATCACGAGTTCGATTCTAATTTGAAACAATCATGAGATCGAGATTGTAATAAACTAATAATATCATCAATTTAATTTTAAAAAAAAGTAGTAATAAAGGTATATATTGATATTTGATAGTCTTGTAATATAATTATAAATTATAATGTACATAATTGAGGCATGCACAGAGAAAATTCTAATTTATTTTTTACGAAATTATTGAGACAACTAGATATATTCATTCTAATTTTAAACCCATAACTAGAACAAATACAAAGACAGTCTTGGACCCACCATACTCCACTATAGGAATTAATTAGGAGCTGATAATTGATCCATACAAATTAATAATTATACTCAATTACATGATAAAGCAATAAATATATATCACTAAGTTTTGTTGATGAATCATAGAGTTACATCTACACTATTAGTTATATTTTTTTGGTGTATTAGTAAATGTTTGATCTTAACAAGTTTAATAAATAAAATAAAATGTAGACGATATAATAAGTATCTTCCACTCTACCTTGACTGAGAAAGTTAGTGTGTTGATTATTTGACAAAATTAAAATTATCCTTATACTTGCATAACAAGACACAACTCACTCTAATACCCATGCATTGTTAAGATCAAGTGTTTACCACTACATCAAAAATTATAGCTAGTAGTAAATATGCAACGTTATTTTCTTATACTTGTGTATATAGTAGCTAGCACTGCATTTTCATAATAGGATATTGGCTTTCGCTAGACACCAAATAGTTAAAGAGACGTTAATTTTTAGATTTTGACATTGCCTTGAATCTCGCAAAATAAGATAGGTAATTTTGTTATTTCCGATCTATAAAAAAAAATTACGAATAATCAAATTAGAGTACCTTACAAAATTTACTCATCATCAAGATCGAACCCCGGTTTAAAGTAAGAAAATCAATATTTCTTTGCTCCCAAAAAAGGTCCACAACCCTAAGGGCCCGACAAAGCATCTGGGAGGAACTGCGCACAAGACCGCTGGTGAGACTCGATTCCTGATCTTTACTCCCAAACTTCACCCTTGTAACCAGTTGAGCTGTCCACGCGAGTAAGAAAATCTCAATATTAACTTAAGTGTTGGAAGTTATACATCAATCAATCAAGAGTTGAAGAGAGGTTAGTCAATAGTTGGAAAGACAAGTTGGATATATTAAATAGTCATAAAAGCCACTTTCATGCAATCAGTGACCAAATCGAACATCTTGGAAACAAATCCTTCCAACTGAACAACAAGATCGACCATATAATATAGTTTGAGGTTTATATGGTGCAATTTGATCACCTTTTTTAAGCACAAAATTTACAAATATATAATAATGCCTCCCACTAGGGCAACAAGTAGGGTTTTGTCAAGGTTTCTTCTTTTCTTAATCTCTCTTTTTTCTTATTTATATATACAAGAAAACTGTCAGGCACTTTGTACTTAGATGACAATGACATGTAGTGATTCTCTCATATGGAGGTCATGAGATTGAGACTTAGTGGAGGTGATATTGACTCTTTATGTTTCAATAGGTTGAAAAAATATAGGTGAACAGATACTACAATATAATAGGGCCAGTTGTATTCAAAAAAAAAAATATACAAGAAAAATAAATTATAAATATGAGACATCTTTTTATTTAAAATCACATATTTATGATATTATTAGACTACATGTTACAATGCAATATAATAGTGTACCATGGACTAATTAAAGGTTAACTATCCTCATTGTGGACCTTAGCTTGTCCGATCCATATTATATATACTTACAATTAACATATTATATGTGTATCTTCAACTAATAGATTATGTAAATGTTGTAGTTAATATATTATGTACATTCAATTTATTTACAAATATTTAATCTATTAATTAAATATACATAATATGTTAACTATAAATAGATAATCTCAACCAGAATCCATAATTCTCATGGCCGGTAAATTTTGGTCCACAATATAATTTGTGGTCAAGGTGAAATGCTTGTTCTACCCTTTTTTTTTTTTTGAAGAGTGCTTGTTCTACCCGTTATAATTAAATTTTGATGAGGTTAAAATGACATTAAAAAGAACACATTTTTGGGCAATATCTGTTATCATCTAGCGTGTCCTAAGTCGTCAACTCATGAAGAAAAGCAATTGTAAGTTGTAACACATATATGACATACTGCATCACTGGAAAAAATATTTAGTAAAAAAATTGTCTAATTAAATACTCCGTAGTATTTTTTCCCCAGTAATATATCAATTTATTAATAAATTAACCATTCTATGATTCATTATTCCATTTCTATGTCTACAATTCCAAATTTCCAGTAATACCAAATAGAAAATTTTGTTCAAAATAGGTGATAATTAAGGAATTATTTTTAATTTGAATTTTATAGGATAATTATTTTTAGGGACCAAATTGATGAAATTTTAGAAATGTGAAAATCGCCATTTTGGTCCCTAATAGTGTTTAATTGACAAAATTTTAAATAATTTGAGGATTAAATTGGTTGAAATTGAAAATTAGGGGACTACATTAATAGTTAGAAAATTAAATAATTTAGCGAACAGAATGATGATTAAGTCTATTTTATATTATTGGACTAATTCAACTCAATGTTTTTAGGAGTTTAAGTTTCATTCAGGGCAGTTTGGCATAGCAAACGCCTTAGGGGAATGATACGATACTAATGGGTGCATATTCCATTGTAACAACTCTGCCACTCACTAAACTGCATGTCTAGTATTTACCAAATAGTCGTCTATGTATTTCAGTATTAAACTCACAGTCCAATTCCCAACTAAACACACATTGTAATTTGCCAAAGGCTTTGTGCTCGAAACACAAATATACCGGCCGGTATACGGTGGACCATGGTTTACAATGTATTGTGGATCATAGTCACAAAACGATGCCGAGTGAGAAAAATGGTTGTCGTTAGTTGTAACGGAGCTCCGTAATTGATACTGCAGTTCATCTCAAAAGATACTGCCTCACATTTATTTTTATATTATCGAATGAAACTGCAGTTATATCGAAAAGGAATTGTAGTTGTGTTGAACTGATATTGAATAACAATTTCACATTTTTGGGTACTGTAGTTATATCAAAAGGAATTGCAGTTGTGTGTTGAAAGGGAACTGCAGTTGTGTTGAACTAATACTGAATAACAGTTTCACATTTTTGGGTGTATATTGTTCAATGAATTTGTAGTTATATTGAAATGATATTGTAGTTGTGTTGAAAGGAAACTTTAGTGTATTATAAAAGAAACTGTAATTGTGTTGAAAGGAAAATGAATAACAATTTCACATATTTGAGTGTATAATGTCGAATGGAACTACAGTTATATCGAAAAGGAACTGCAGTTGTGTTTCTGAAAAAGAACTGCAGTTGTATTGAAAGGGAATTACAATTGCGTGGAAGGTAGACTGTTTCAGCCGTTTGTTTTCACTAATCAAAACAACAGCCGTTTGTTTAATTTTTCACTAATCAAAACGACATCGTTTTGATGCGCGGTCCACAGTAAAATTTGCTAAAATACACAATGAAAACAAGAAATGTGTGGATGCATAGGAGTGCTTAAAAATGAAACATCATGAAACGAGTTTCTTCCCATTCAAAGATTACAGTGTACAGTGTACGTATGATAGCATCACATGCAGTACGTATACGTTTGTTAGACGACTGAGCTCGCATTTAATTCTTCAGTCCTCATAAAAGACCAAACCACCAAACGCACCACACTCCCCCAATTTTTATGTATTACCGTCGTGGAATATGGCTGGGCACCTCAATTTTTGTACCTTTCTTTCAATATTATTTATTATTTCACTCTTTCACTTCAACACCTCTGACTTCTTAGCTCTTCACTACACAACAAACTGCTACAAGACAACAATTCAGCAGACACTGAGAGATTTAGATATATATATATATATATATATTTAGAGAGAGTGGTTTTGAGGTAATGTTGTGGGCAGCCAAAGCTGTTTTGTAGGACGTGAAAGGGAAATCGCCGATGGTTTTGTTTCACGTCGACCGCTTTTTCTTCATCATCGATCTCCGCCCGCCTTTTCTTTATTTATTTATTTTGCCATGTGTTATATGCTTTTGTGCATCCCAGGTTAAAATTTCCTAAGTACGCATTTCCATGCTTAATTGTGGAAAAGTTTACTCATGTACTATATATAATATATACATTTTAAAATAAAATAAAAAGGTGATGAGTATATATGGGTATTTAGTATTTTAATCTGAGGTTAAGAACGGAGAGGAAAAAGATAATATGCTGCGCTATATATAAAATGTCTTTCAATTTTTTTTGTGATAGAAAAAATATTACAATAACAAGTATTGTAAAAACTCTCTATACTACTGATTATAACGGAACAAATCATAACAATAGTTAGTGGAATTGTTATTATTGTTATAAATGTTTGACATTTACGAGTTTGGTTGAATGAATGAAATTCTGTGGGAAATGAATTGCAATTTTATGAGAGAAGAATAATGTGGAATAAAGTGGTAATTTAAATTTCAGTGTTTAGTTTGGAGAGATAGAATATAATTACTAAAAATTTCAATTCCAATGTTGATATACATAGGAATTGAAAAGGAATAAGTAGTATAAATTTCAGAATGCCATACTTATTATTATTATGAGGCGCAATTCTCGCGTCCAGGCGGGCGCGTAAACCTCTTCTTTTTTTTCTTTTTTTTTTTTTGAAAATTTGATTTTATTTTATTTTATTAAATACTTTAATATTTTTTTTTTAGATTAATAGGAAGGGTACTACCCACTAAATACTTTAATATTTGAATACTAAGTAGTTTTTTCTTTTTAATTTATGGTAAATTTAGTTAATTCATGAGCAACTAATAAGTATAAGGAGTTTAATTATCACATATTCACATAAAAGCAAATATTGTGAACTAAATTTAGGAAATGAAATAGTCAAAGAATTATTTTATTCGAAATGATGATATTACAATGATATTCTACACTATTAATCATTGATATGAATTGAATTCTATATCTTCAATGACTAATTATTACAATCAATTAAAATACTCTAAAAGGGGTACTAAATATATAGGTTAAATATAATTAATAAAAATTTCTTTGGATGTGACTAAAGATGATTATTACTGTTTTTTTATCTGACTAATTAAAGATGATTATTTATAATCATTTAGGTCTGTCATTAGTGATTATTACAATAAGACAGTTAAAATTGATGGGCAACAAACACAAATATTTGATTAAAAACCAACTGTACTGGAGTATGTACTATTTTAATTTATTGAAATTTAGGATGGTTGATAAGTTGCACTAGGGTTAAAAAGCAAGTTTCATTCAAAGCACACATTTAGGTAGTGATTGCGGATATTTTCATAAATCAATGGTAATTTATTCTTCTTTTTAATTGATAAACTTGAATTAAAATTTCATGTCATATTCTACGATCAATGTACCATAAAGATGTTTTTAATAAGAGAACTTTGGGTAAAAACTTAGATGACTATATTCAACATTTATAACTTGAGTATGGAGCAGACTTAAATATCCAGGCTAGTTGTCTTACCCTTAGAGGTGTCTACAATTCAGTAAGGGGATTAGTTATTGTGTCCAATATGTGAAAACTCTATATTATACCAAAAAAAAACAAGAAAGTTCAACATCTTGGGAATTGTCATCAAAATGTGAAATTGGAATTGGTTGGTTGCTATGCAAGTAAAAAATTAAAAAAAAAAACTAACTTTTGGCATAGTTGTTGGGCAGCGGCTCAAGGAGCCGAGCCCACCATCATGTTATTGAAATGTGGCGTTGACTGCTACGCAAGTATAGAAGAAAATAAAATTGTGTCTTCGCTACTAGCTATAACTTTTGTCGTAGTGGTAAGCGCTTGATCTACTAGGTCACAGGTTTAATCTTGTCAGAGGAGATATCTTGAAATATATTCATGACGCTTGCAACATCTTAATTGAATTAAGCTCAAATGTTTGTAACTAAGACATATACCATTTGAAAGTGAATTCGATCATTTAATTAACTCATAATAAGCTATTCAATAAATATGAAGATTTGTGTGATCATGCTTAACATTGCAATTATTTCATTTTTGTGTCTCTTATACCACCAAACACTCCATCAATATCATATTATATATTTAACCTTGCCCGGCCCACAACTTGCCATCATGTTGCAAGTTTCAAATAATTGATTACCTCTTTTAATCATAGAAAATAAAGGGGAAGAAAGTAAACTAACTAATTATGCCCACATATTTGCAATGGTAATGAATTTTACCCTTCTCATAAATGATGGCATTGCCTATAACTCTTAATTTTAATTTTAATTTTTAAATCTGGCTTAAAACTCTTTAACATGGTACACCTTTTAAAGAAACAAAAATGCAATATTACAATCGTACCATGCAACATTTTCTCCTGATTATTCTTAGGAGTTAATTTTATGAATTGTACTTTAACAATTGAGATTTACCAATTTTTATCATTGACTTTTAGTTTGACCATAATTGGTCCTTTAACTATTGGTTTTGTTTCAGATTTTGTCATCTAGTTACATATTCATTTAATAATATCTATTAAATTTAAAGGTAAGAATGTAAAAATTAGCTACCAGAATCGTCTGTCCAGATTTAAATATTTAAGGGCGTTGAAACAAATGATATAATCACATCAAATTTTGGGCTCTGCCATATTAGTAGCATACTCCAAATTGGCTTATGCTTCAATTTGCTCTTCATATTTTCACTAATGATGAACCCAATGTATGAAGTTTAAGAACTCAATTTGCCAATTAATCTCATTAACAAGTCAATTTTTACATTCTTATCCTTAAATTAAACGCTTACTAAATGAAAATTTAACAGGATGATCAAATTTAAAACAAGATCAATAGTCAATAAATTACTGATAGTAAAATTGAAAGTCAAAAATAAAAATTAACAGATGTTAATAATTAAAGAATCATTCTTAGAATTAACTTGTATTCTTAATAATATTCACTTCATAAGTCTCCACACACACACACACACACACAAAAACCGAGTTTTCTGAGTAAAACATATTTTAGTATATTTTTCAACTGTGTAATGCCGGCGGTTTTTGAGGGGATTCGATCGGCGTACATTTTTGCCGACGATCGATTCAGAGATATAAACTGGTTTAGATCTTCTTAGCACACCCATGTGGCTTAACTTGGAATATTCTTCACTAAGATTGCTTTCCAATTTTATTAAAATGTTGTTAAGAATAATTTTTAAATAAGATTCAGATTCTCAAGAAATTTGTTATAATTTTTTTTTTCATCAGAACAACTTACAACCATTATTCTAGAGTGTGAATAAGATAAACCCCATTTCTATGTCGCAACCAACAAACTATAAAGGAATAGTAAACAATAATAGAAAGACCATGTATAACAAGCTGGATCAAAAAAATGTTGACAAAAGACTTGTTGTAATTTTAGTTATATATACATGTGCATATGTGTGTGTGTATATATATACTGTAAACATATCTATCATTAGGGATGTTTGAAAACTAATAACCATACGCAATCACTTTATATATTTGATTGATAAGCTGAAGAATATAATTTAATTTAAATTATTTTAAGTGGTGATGATATTTAATAAATATAAATATTAACATCTAGATAATAATTACAATTATTGATGACAACTCCTCTAAATAAACAAGAAATAAATGGACAAAGATACCTTAATAAGTTGTTCTCGATGAGGATCAACGCCATAATTTAATGTCATGAGCTTTTTAACTAACTAAAAGAGTTATTGTATTCATACTTACATTTTACCTTATAATTGGAATACACATGCATTAATATTCTTTATCAAAATATATCCATTTTTTTTTCATTTTCTAGAAAAATATATTATTGTAATAAGATTGAGAAGAATACTATTTCTCCTTACAAAATCACCCGTTATTGATCACTCATTCACATTGCATTATCTATCGAACTTAAAAAAACAAAAATTATGGATATGTTTAGTTCAAACATTGAAATCAGAATGATAATAGAAATTAAATATTTAGTAATAGTAGTGAATTTAAATAAAATAAGTCACTTTGATAGGTAATAAATATGAATTGGAATCAAACTAAATAAAAATAAATAATTAATTAATGTCAAGACCTTGTGGTCTAGTGGCACCCGGTTGCACTCCCATATGGAAGGGGTGGGTTCGAGTCTTAGTGGATGCATATTGACTCTTTGTACTTCAATAGGTTAAGAAAGTAGTTATGAACAAAAACTGCATTGTAAGAGTCAGTAGTACTAAAAGAAAAGTATTAAGACAAACATGGCAAAATCTATATATAGTAGGGTAGAGTAGGGATAAGATGGCGTGGGCCTCGGGGTGTACAGTGGGTAAACCACACTAGGAAGACTTTGTGCACTAGGAAAACCTTATGGGACGGATTCGATTAAGAAGATATTGATAATAATCAAACTCGTGATATATAATTAGTATCTTCCTCTAACCATCTCAAGTTCCGACCAAAATTTACACGCATCACAAAAAAAACAACTAGAATTACAATATACACACTATGATAAGTGGAAATTCTCGACCATGCAATATACACATACAAACACACACAAACAAACAAACATTTCATATATTTAGCACACATGTACAATATATAAAATATTGCATGTGGTTAAGGATATACATACATACATACATATAATGGATAACGCATAACGTAAGCATACGTATAAGCATATTCATTTCAAGTGGCTAATATAAGCTGGCAAAGGATACGATATGATGAAGCTCCAACCATGTTTGAACTTCTTCATCTATATATCGATCTGGTCTGCAAAATATTTGTGGTCCTAAAAAGATCTTATCCTCAAAAGTTTTTTCATTTTTATAGATCGACCTAAGCAGCAGACTCCCATGTTATAGGTGCACGTATGACCATAGTATTATCCTATGATATGGTGAATGCATGAGAACTCCTAGCATGTGGCTATGATTCTTCCTAGATTTTTAGCGTAAGTATGTAGCTTTATTTGATTAATATTGTTGTTAATCCTATCTGTATATGTAGCGTACAATTGATAGTTAATTATTGGGAAATTGATGCGATAATGAGGGGAGAAAGAACTATATTAAGGTAAGGTAGGCCATGTGATGCCTAAGAAAATAATAATAGTTATAGGGAGAAAAATATGTTTAGTGATCGAGTGATTAATTATTGTTGTTTGTAAAATAGAATTATGTTACGTTTGATTTAACTTTAACTTAACATAACTGAAAAATCTTAATCTTTGCGGTTTCTATTATAAAATGACATAAACTCGCCTTTTTAGTTAGTCAGAAAACATGTTTCTGACAAGCTTTCTATTCATTCACTTATACGTGTCTATAGAAAACCATCCATGAATTCGACATCTCCGTCCACTTGTTTAGTGGATTGAAAATTGATCAAGTTTTTAGTCAGCTAAGCTCGATGTTTGATAGAAGCCTAAAAGGTAAGTGTGGCGTCTTACTGCCAGCTTGTATTCAGAACGTGATAATGGGTGGTATGCAAGTGTAAAGAAATAAATTTGTATATTTGCTATCGATTAAAAGACTTACCGGCCTTGTTAGTAGAACTTATTGTTCGAGATAGACTGGGTGCTGGATTAGGCCTTTAGGGGCTTTACCGGCCCCCGCTCAATAATCCCAGCCACCAGGTACTAGACATGGCCCCTTTACTGGTTTTACCCAACAGACTCATTATATAATAATTAGGCGCGATCTCTTTTAACATATATATATATATATATATATATATATATATATATAATTTCTAGTGGTCAAAATCCCATGTTAAAATTCATTGTACACAATGAAGGGAGAAGAGAGAGAGAGAGAGAGAGTAACGTGAGGCTCACGGGTGATGGATTTGAAATGGGATTATGGTGATAAAATTAGCTAGCATTGACATTAAATTTGGGCAGGCTGGTGACCCCAATTTGCAGTATATACTATATATATACACTACATATATGCCTGCCTTAGCTTATTATTTTTTATGAAGCTATAAAGTAGAAAGCTAAGAGATAAGGTTAATTTCCAGAATGGCCAGCGCCATAATGTGAACATGTGATCTTTGCTTCATCTATGATACAGACATAATATGGGGCCATTCCTACTCTATTCCATTTTTTGCTCTATGGAGTAATCAACCTATCTAGTCTTGTCCTTAGCATACAAATTAATTAAAGTGAATTAATATTTTTTTTATGTTTAATAACAATTTAATATTTTAATTGAGATCGATAAATCACATCCATTAAAGATAGATATGTACTTACTGATATGTATTTATAATGCAATTTCATTCTTAATTTTCCCATTTACTTATTTAATTGTGTTAATTAGAATGACACGTTAACGTTTTGATCTATTAATTATGTATCTTTTTATATATACAAATGTATTTGCATGCATAATTATAATGTATAATACGCGCGCGCGCGCGCACATATATATATATGTCAATTTTATAATAATTATTGCAAAATGTTAAGTTTGCAAGATTTATAAAACTAACCCATTCATTTTCTCCTTATTTATTGACAACCCTCAACCATTGATCTACCCAAATAGATCGATCAAATCAAGTCTTCACTTAAAAAATATTGAAATTTTTATACAACTTGCTTCTAAAGACTTATAGGGTGTAGTGTATATATGTTATTTTCTTCAAATGCCTAGCTAGCTTTGTAAATTTTATAGGTTCATGAATAATGCCAATCATGCTAGCCCCTCCACACACAATGTGATAAATTTATACACATTTACACATAGTGACACCTCTCATACACTACTATATTGAACTAATAGACATTGAATTAAGAAATCATGGTACAAGTTCGATACTTGTCAACATTCTCTCAGGTAAGTCCGTCGTATATGTCTTCTTAGTGCAGTTTACCTCTTATTATTTGTTGTTTGCATGTAATTACAACAGAGTTTACCCAACGCACACCTTTGAGTAGTAGCTGTGCATTTCCCTCGTTATCCCAAAAAAAAAAAATTTACGAAGTTTGATAGTACACTGGACCTACTTAATTTTAGGCTTTAGGATGTTTCTTATTAATAGAATGTTGAAGATGGACACCAAGGCACACACTTGATGAACAATTTTATTGGAGAAAATGAACATGGATAGACTACTGCATAGGCAAACATGCCCTTACCCAAGATTCAAAGTTAGTAGACCGCTTAAGCCAAAAATTGCAGTTTTAAAAAAGTGAAAGCATATTCTTGTAGAGAGAATAAGACGTGTAATATGAGCCAAGATTAAATTGAACTAAATTCATTTGATAAAAACTATAGATTCAGTTCAACATTGTCGTATTACACACACATATAGACGATGTTCCCTACATCAATTATTTTATTCCCTAATTAGAAGTTCTGTCTGCCAGGTGAAAAAGGAATGAAAATGTGCTAATCAACTCTGACAGCTGCAACCATAATGTTAATTCACAGAAAAATTGAAAAGTTAATAATTATTTGAGAAAAGTGCTTTTTGTGTATTATATTCTTTGTACTCCGTATTATCTTATTAATTTGGATTAGGTCTTGTAGTAAGGAAGCTGTGTTGATCTCCAACCATAGTTAATATCAATTATTGTGTTGCCTCTAAACATACATAATAACATCAGCTCATTCAGAACCCTAGATGGTGTATTTGTATTTTCTGAATAGCATGAGTACAGTAAGAAGATGCTATATAATGTATATCCTATATCCCATGAATATAGACATTATATTAGGCATAGGGGTTGTTATGCCATGGACCTGGGTCCACTTTGCAAGGTGAACCCAGGTCCATGTTCACAATTTTTTTAACTCTATGTTCACAATTTTTGAACTCTATATTCACAATTACATAACTCTATGTTCACAATTTAATAACTCTATGTTTACAATTTCATAGCTCTATATTCAATAGTATAACACAATTTTTGAATCTATATAACAATATTGTGAATATATAGTTCAAAAATTGTGAATATTGAGTAATGTAATTTTGTAACATTGAGTTCTAAAATTGTGAATATAGAGTTTTAAAATTTTGAACATGGACTTACAAGGTGGACCCAGGTCCATAGCATAATTTGCTTAGACATAGAATATAATTGACTAACAACTAACGTTATTCAGTCCAACTAAACTATTTAATAAGTCTAATCACCTTGCACCACAGGAAATCTGCCCAGTGCTTTTTAAGCTTATCCAACGTATATAACCCTTATAAGAGTTGAACCTCCAACCAACATTGAGCTAAGTATTGTGTTATTTTATTATTTTATGTAACTTTATTTGTTCAACTTTTTTTTCTTCCATAAATGCTCTTTTCTTTAGTAAAAGGCAATAGACTATTTATTTCTGAAAAATAAAAGCATGCATGAGAAATATTATGCTGCTTTGGTCGGAAACTAATATAGGGTAACTCTTTAATATGAAGAGACAACACATAGAAAAAGTTAAATGTACACAATAACATCTAAAGTAAGATGTAGGGTATATATTTGGATGGCTAAATCTAGTAGCCTGACATTGAAACGTGGCATTAATGATATGTAAGTATAAATAAATAAAATTACACATTCACATGAAATTAATTATGTATTGATACACAATGAGGTAAATATTAGGGTAGAATGTAGCATCACTTGAAATCAAAATATTCTCTATGTTGTATATCAAAAAGAAAATTTTTAAAAAAAAAAAAAAAAAACTTAAACTTTACTAACTAAATAAAATATTCAAATCACTAAACATCATTTTCCTAAATATATAGAATAGATTATATATGTTAGAGGTGCATCTCACCTTGGCTTTAATTTGAGGATTATTCAAAATGAAGTTTTGACAAAGGTTGTCATCTTGTGGTAAATTACAATGAAAAGGTGAAGACACAACAAAACAGGCCCACCAACTTATTTGAAATTTAAGAAATAAGCCAAACTTTTTGTGACATTATGTGTGGGTCCCAATTGGAAAAAGTTTCCCATCCTACCATCAAATAGTGAGGGATTTAGCTTTGTATATTCACACTTCAACATATTACGTTGTAAAAACAAAATTGTCTAGTTCATATTCTTATTTTGTTTTATTCTTTTTCATTTTATCTAATTCTGATACTTAACACTTTCTCAGTTTTATTTTATATGTCTAGTTGAATTGAGGAGAATTTATTGTAATTCAAAAAACATTATGCCAGAAACCAGCTTGGTGGTTGGCGTGAGTGGTCGTGCACTCTCGTCCCTTAAAAGAGGTCAAGAATTTGAATCACCTCTCGTATGAAAAAACCAATCTGGCCCGCACTCTGTCCCTCAATTGGGCCGACTCGGTGCAAACGGAGATTAGTCAGAGTATGGTACGGACTTCAAGGTGCCTCATACACTTAGGACCTACTCTGGACACCTCGTGGTCTAAAAAAACATTATGCAAGAAGTATATATAGTCAAAAATAGGATGAGGAAAAAATGATGGGGTAAATATTTCTACAAAACATATTTATATTGTATTATTTAAAATAAATTTTTTAGAACCTTGTTGATGGGAAAACATGTGCTTAAATGATTTTTACTTCTTGCTTCATGATTGGATTGGATTATTGGTTGCTAACCATTTTCAAATTAAATATTACTCCGTACTTCACATGATACAAATAATAATTTCAAAAATTCACATTTATTGTATCAATTAAATTAATGTGCAGGGTTCCAAAAAGGTGGTCGAGTGGATGAAATATAATTCTCGTACATGAGGGTCATGAGTTTCATTCTTATCAATACCCTTTTCTGTCAAGGCTATCACACATTGTCTAATCAAGAAAGAGTTGGTTTAACTAATAAATAATGTAGCGTAGGTGTACGCCTAACAATAACATTATATTTATGAATGAGATAATCTCATCTTGAGTTTCTAAAAATAACATAATAATCAAATATTTCAAAAAATAATAATTAAATACACAAAAAGTTGTATAAGACTCTCTTATGCGACGTAGATTATAAATATACTAGTTTTATACGCGCATTGCGCGAATGGGTTAATGCCCAATGTTTATATTTAAATAAATATTTGAAAGTATATCAATGCAAGATTATATAGGAGAAGTTTATATATGGGTAATTGGATGTCGAATTTTTTTATTTAAATATCTAACTCAAAGTATATGAGTCCAGGATAATATAGAAAATTCATTATAATTATTACTAAAATAAATGTTTGCAACCTTGTAAAATCGATAGTCTAAATATTTGGTCTAAAAATGATAGTCTAAATAAATACTACTTTTAATTTGAATTTTTCTAAGTGTTCTTAATTGATCTTTTGAGTAACATTGTCATTGTCTTCATCTTACTATTTGTTCTCTTCCTTTTTGTTGGTAGTGTGTTATTTGCAATTCGGTTATTGTTGGTAGCATAGATGACAACGTCATGCAATGAGATTATAATATAGGAGCTACGGACTTTCCTTTAGGTGTTCTTCTTGGGGTTCATTTGGTTTAACCATTATTGTTGAATGAGTTACTGGGGATAAAGAAATCTCTAGTTTAAGAAAAAAGATTAAATAAATTAATAAAAATTTGAAAATTTAAAATAGTATGTATCCCAAAGATATTAAAAGGTAGTTTCTCGCTTCAATTTGCTGGGTAATGGGTTATTTGAGTACTTTCATTATCAACAAATCCCCCAAGTAGTTAATATGATTGGTTTCAAACTATTCTTTTTTATTTTTTTCATGGTATTAAATAAATACATATGTACCATTTTTTGGTGTAACTACTAATTTAGTTAATTCAATAAGAGTAAAATAGAGTGATTCCGCTTCAATTTGTTGGGTTATTATTTGAGTACTCTCTTTGTCAACCAATCGCCAAGTAGTTAATATAATTAGCTTCAAATTATTTTTAAATTTTTTTCCATAGTATTAATAAAATACTTGGTAAATAAATATATAACATTGTTTTGTACTATAACTTTGATATTTAATTACAAAATATTGTAAAAATAAGATAATGGACAATGTACTGAATATCAATTGATAAATTTGAATGTAAAGAATCTTTGCATGAGAGAAAATAAAGACAATATAACTAATGAAATTATTTCTCTTATTTAATTTAATTTGTTGATAATGAATAATTTTTTTAAATAAAGGTATTGTAAACACATAATTCTAAATTAAAGAAATACATATGCATCATTTTTTGTTGTAGCTAGTAATTTATTTAATTTAATTTAATAAGAGTAAAATAGAATGAGAAACTTAATTATGTCAAATTTGATTGAGATGGGGTTCGAACTTAAGACGTTTCTTATAGAAATTAATGGGTAAGTTAAAAGTTAACGGAATATTAACGGATAATCATAAAAGTAAGGTTAAATTAGGTAAACTCTATTAATAATATTAATCTGAATTATCTTAACCATCTATTTGATTAAATAATTCATCTGAACCATCCATTTGATTAAATAATTTGACCGCCATTTTTTCTACCCATTTTAGGCCTAACTCTCTTTGACTCTTATTAGTATAGTAGATAATACAACCAAAATATAATACTTTTTTTTTTGCCAAGCACTTTGTGCTCAAATGGCATGTAGTAGCCTCCTCCATATGGGAGGTCATGAGTTCATGAACAGATACTACAATGTAATAGGGTCAGTTGTATTCAAAAAAATATATATATATATAATACTTTTATGAGTAAACAAATATTATATTTTAAAAAAAAAGTTCTACTTGTTTCTTTAGAAGTATTAGTGGCAATGTAATAATTATTAACAGTTAACCTATAAAAATATTATATTTTCATTAAAAAGTGTGTATTATATAATTTTGCATCCATTTTTATATGAGATAGATCCACATAAGATAATACGGAGTAGTGAATTGAATACTATCATCAAAAGATAATAGTAAAAGCTAAGTTTAAGAAAGAAATATAACTCCAACAATAATAGTACTCATATTAATGAAGTGCATGAATTGAAACTCAAACCTAAAAAATCCAATAAAAGATTCATATACCATAATAACCACATGATGTCGGCAATAAGGGGCGTTAATTTTGCGCATGTATTCCTTCTGTTTTTTTTTTTTCAGTTTCTTCTTTTTTAGTATTATTATTTGTTTGGTAGTTGATAGTCATATGAAATTTGATTAATTTGAAATAGAAACGTTGTCAAATTTTATTTGACACCAGAGATTGACGTAAGAGATAATATAGGATAACTTATGAACTTATTTTGAATTGGGTAACCCGTTAAGGTATGTCTCGAGGCGGAGCTCTTTGAATACTTAATACTCCCATTAACATTATTTAACTCATATAATTTTTCTCCAAAAAAAAAAAAAAACTCATATAATTGTTTTAAGAGAAATTCACTACACAACAAATCAAATATTTATACGTATTTGATCGATTTACAAATCATGCTACAAGGACAGTAAATTTTCACAATATGATGTCGCAATATAAGTAGATTTTTCCAGTTTCGTCAGACTATATCCAAGTTCCATGTCACATGTACATTTCTATGTACAAGGGGTCATCATTACCACTGATTGGTCAAAGTTTCCAGCGAGCTCTCAGGTTCCCAATAAGGTTTTTAACTCTCACCCTATCGCTAAAAGTAAGACTAAAAGTCGATTGATTGACTAATTTATAGTAACCAATTAATTAAAAATAAAATTAAATGTTATTGTTACGTCAAATGGTAAAAGATTTTGGTTAAAATTTGTTGTCCAACTACTTTATCCTTAATTTTCCAACTGATTTTCATAGTAAATCAATGAAATCTGTAAGTATTTTAGTGTTTTATTGTAATGATTAACTTTGTTTCACCTGAACAACAAATCAATATTATTATTATTATTATTATTATTATTATTATTATTTGTAAGGGTGGGTTTGAAGGTCTGGTAGGAGTTGGTTCCCTCCCTCCCAATAGGTGGATACGATGCCAGTTAATTGAAGGGAAGGTTATGCATGCCAAAGAGCCTGACAAGCTCTTTTACTAACTCCATCCCTTTTCGTTTCAGACAGAAATGTGGGTCATCAATTTAATAATGTTTTATAAATGCTACATTAAACTTTTTTTCTTTTAGTAAATTCCTGTGAACAGATCTGAATTGACCTTGCCAGAGAATGACAACGATAATTATCAATTCTAAAAAAAGTACTCATAATAACAAAATTCCTTATTAATTACCCTACCTTGCCTATTTAACATACTATAGCAATATCCAACAATGTAATTTAATAGTATAGTACCAATATTATTTAATTGGACATATACAAATAGAGTCGAACTTTCAGCCTTATATATAATTGCATGAACAATCCACTTACAGACTGTCACAAACGGTTGCCTGTTGGGTTGAGAGTTGAGACAATTCAAAATTTTACTATAAAAAAATAACAATATTTTTTATGCATTTAATAACTGAAAAATTTATCTATTTTTTTGATAAATAGAAAATCAAAAAAGAAACAACAAATATTTTTTTTAAAAACAAGAAACAACAAATATATATGTTCACTTGTACATTTGTAAAACTGGAAATATACAATAAAAACTAAAATTTGAGGAAAGAAAAATAGAGAACCGAAGTAAATGTAGGCAAATGTTTCAATTTTCATATTTATTTGTTTAATCAATCATTGTTGTGTGTATATAATGACAGATTTTAAGTAGGTTAGATTTATAATTGATGTAAAAAGTATTTAATATGACATCATATTTATTATTGTTTTAAAACACCAATTTTTCTACGTTATATTAAATATAAATCTCAACCATATAATTGATATGATGATAAAAATGTTTTAAAAGTGTAATTTAACTATCCATATCATGTTAATCATTATGTATAGTTGTCAATTACATAGGCACCAATATTTGAATGAATAAAAAAGTAATTATTTTTGTTCAATTCAAACCAAAAATATTACAAATATTATTTTAATTTATACTACCAATTATCACAAATAATACTTTTAAAATATCAAACACCCAAGTTTTATATCTCCATTTATAACAAGCTATTATAACTAATCAGAATATCTTTAAAATGGAAATTTAATAAAATTGACCGTTCTTCAATTTTCAAATTGCTTCCATCTGTGGTCCAAGTTAATCATGGTCGTTCAACTTTTAAAATTTAACCAGTCACGATCCTCCTAGAACGAACATGTAACACCCCAATTTTCAACTCTTACATTTATTACAAAATCCGTAATAAAACGCTGCGGAAGCTTACATCATATCAACAGAAAATCGGGTGCTACCGCCACACCTAGAGTGAATTCTATCACCTCTTTGACAAACTCCACTCTAAGTGCACAGGCTAAACTTACAACATTAATAACAATCCCTGTCTACATCAAAGAGTAGACCTCAACCTGTACTTCCCTTCTATTCCGAGCTCATCGGCTACAGGGGCCCACACTAATCTGCAACTGATAAGAAACACATTGAAGTGCAGTTAGCGCGACGGCTAAGTAAGGAAATCCGATGTCACTCAAAAGTAGACAAAGGTTTGAAAACATAATCATTTGGAAAATAGTATATCGTTCAGTGAATCAAAATCCACTCGTCTCGTAAGACAAAATCATTTCTTTCTCAAAGACGTTACAGAGTAACTCTTTACTCATTTTTAAAACTTCCTTAGTTTCATATAGTAAGAGTGAGGCCTACAACCTCGGGCCATGGCACTCCAGCCCTCCCGTAGGTTCCTCCCTTATCCCAACCCCGGGCCGTGGCACTCAAGCCTTCCCGTGGGCACCTCTCCTTATTCCAACATGACGACATAACGGCGAATAGACTTCGCTCTAACAATATAACGACCACTGGGCAAGGGCACTTAAAGCCACCCGTGGGTCAATCAAGGTCCTCCTCAACTTACTTTAGAAACTACGGTTTTGAAAACATGATTCTTCCTTCAATTTTTTACTCAAATCATTCTTTTGGACATATTTCACCAATGAGTCCAATATTTGAAATCGGCTACCTCTTTAGCCCCTGAAGGATTTTCAAACATCATTTTCTCAAACAATAAGGTTTTGACAACCTTTATATCAAAATAGCATACGTTTTTCAACGTAAGTTTTCATAAACATTTTTGGATACACTTCATATGTCCATCTCACACTTAAAATCAACCAACATCCTTAACTATCGTCCTCAACAACTTTCACTATGATCAACACCATTAGATCATAACTTGAGGATATCGTACATCCAAATATATATAAATTCTAATAGGTAAGGTCATTGCCTAACCATAACCCAAAAACATCCAACAACTACTTTCTCAAGATTCACCATATACAACCTTTATCTCACTCGGCGTGTCATGCAAAGTCTGACCAACAAAAGTAGGTCCCGGGCAAACATGATCAGGAGTGTTTGCCGGGCTACAGGATCCTTCACTGGATGACATCTGAAATGACGTACACGGTGAAGTGTAATTAGCACAACGGCTAAGTAAGGTAATCCATTTGTCACTTCCATCAGATAAAAGTTTTGACAAATAATTCATAAAGGTAAATACACATTACCAAATATGATGTCCATGCCTTTCATTACTGCAATCAACAATTAATGCCATATAATCACAAGCATATAATGAGTATATAAGTCACAACACATTTCCTTATCAAACTTCCTAGTTTATCAAACTAGGTTGCCTTTGATTTCTTTTCATACAGGATAGGTTTTCAGAACTATCCCTGTCTATCACACATGTCAATGCCACAATTATGACTTCTAGTTGTCTTCAATTATGAAAACGTTACTTAGTTTCTGACTAGAAGCAAGAGACCTTATTGAGGATACAAATTTCTTTGACTAGACCGAAATCGGATCTGGACATGGGGATTACGGTCCTGCCCCAAGTCTCGTTCGTGATCCCTTGGACGAAGGTTCATCATTATGGTCCCTAGTTTGGCCCCACCTAGGTCCATAAAGCTGATACCAACCCGAAATGACATGAGTATCTATACTTAAGTGTGCACACCCCCACGGCCTACGCCTGACTGAGTGATATAGAAAACTCCCCTGCGCCTGACTGAGTGACGCAGAGCCTCCCTACGCCTGACGAAGTGACGTAGAGACTTGGCGAATAGACTTCGCTTTACGTATGAATAAAACCTGCGCCTGACTGAGTGACGCAGAAACTCCCTACGCCTGACGAAGTGACGTAGAGGCTTGGCGTATACTGCCGTACATATATTGAAGAAGACCATCGGTACTATAGCCCGAGGTAATATAAATGACAAGGTCCTCTTTAACTTCTTGAAACTAAGGTTTTAAAAACATTTCCCCTCCTTTCTCATCTTCTTTTGGACATTTTCCACAAAATCAAGTCCCTATTTTGAAAACAATTACCATTCTCAACTTGGTTCACAAGTCTCGTCTCTCAAAACATCTTTCTCAAAACATTTTCCATCATCACACTACACATTTGTATATATGCATACCACATAAGCCTAACACTTTCCACATATTTATGCATATTCACTTAAGGTACACATACCAAATATATACATATTACAACACTCCATTTAAATATACATACATACTCATATATGTACATATATTATAATACACACATTACACGTATATATATATACATACCACATATATATATACTTAATACTCATACCATATATAATATGTATATATTACATATATACACATATGTAGGTTATGCTACACATCCAATATATATAAATATGTAATACTATTTTCATATATATAAATATATCACACACATACATATACAGTATATATATATACCACACGCACACATCATATATATATTACACACACTCACAATTATCATTAACACATCCATAATCATACTAAGCATAATTCAGAAAATTCAGCTTGGCGCGGTCCGAAAGATTGAGCCGGTAAAAATAGTTCCCGAACTCTTTTTCACTTGAAATTTTTATGGTAGAATCCCAACTTATAGTACTTGATGTCCATAAAAAGTTTTGGTCATTTTGGTCCGCGAATAAACACAGAAAATTCCATCTTTGCCCTTGGCAGTGTGCTGTCCGGAATTTTTCTCTCTCTGGACCAGTTTTTGGAAAAAATTCGAAAACCATACTTCCACTACTCCGATCATTATGAAATTTTATATGCGGGTTCTACACTTATAGAACTACATGTCTAAAAAAAATAGGATTAAAATACCTTACCAATATTTCCCAATAAATCTCGGAAGTTACTGCCAGAATCTACCCTGATTTCCTTTCACTGTTCTCACAAGTATAAGCTCATATGAACATAAATATAACATATACATGCATATCCAAGCTATGAACATGTATAAAAATATTTCCAAAGCTCAAAAAAACCATATTTCCAACAAAGAATCAATTATCCAAATTCAAGTGACTAATTCCAACTTAAGGGAATTCCTTACCTTGTAAAGGATTTCTAACACCTTAGGAAGCAATTTTGGATCCTTTCCCCAATTTTCACCTTAAAACCTAGGTTCAAAATCAACACCATAACATCATGTATCAAGAAATTAAACATAGATTCATAACCTAGGAAGGATTACAAAGCTTTCTACCGAATAATATCGAAAACTTACCGAATAAATTGGAAGTTTAGAAGGATTTGGCTATGGAACTTTGGAAGAAAAAATGGTGGAAGATGATCACACCTCTCTCTCTCTCTTTTTGGCATTTGGGGAAGAAAAGGGAAAAAAAATTCCTTTTATATTTAATCCCAACTTATGGGATAAGCTTTAGGAAAAAAAAAAAATAATAAAATAATAAAATATCTCCACAACATATCAGTTGTGGTCCAAACAGATAAAGTTTCGGTGGAAAATAATCCAGAAAGAATAATTTTCGAAACCACAAATTTATTCCAGTCAAAAGCTCCAAAATGGGCTAGGTTCGGTACACTGCGGAAATTTCGCGGTGTACGATCAGAAATAAATTTCGACCCTTATAGCTCATCCAATTTCAACTTAACTAAGCAGGAAGTTCATACTTAGTCATAACATGCCTAATCATCAATTTTTAAGGAAATCCGAGCTGAAAATTCGTCCTCGAAAATTTTACGGTTCGTGACCGGCACGAACGATCGCAGCTTAATGACAACTATACCTCCGTATAAAAATTCCCTTGACATATCGGGAGATCATCTTATGAATGTCATAGCCTAAAGATATATTTTCCGACCCTTAGACTTATCGGAAAGACGAGGGGTTACAGAACATGGGTGGTTCAATTGTTTGATGTAAGGACAAAAACTACCCCTATAATACTATTTGTTTGATGCAACCCAAATCCCTAATTTTATATGACAAAAAATAATTAAGATTGCTCTTACCATAAGGTTGTCTTTCCCACTATTTAAGAATCCCTCCCTCCCTCCACTTAGTGCAACCTCATTTTTATCAACCTTTTTAAACAAAACATAAGAGAGAGAAAGAGAAAGAGAAAGAGAAAGAGAAAGAGAAAGAGAGAGAATGGAGTACTATGAGAATGGTTTCTTAGAAGAATTGTTAGCTTTGAGAAGCAATAATTCATGGGAAGCAGGTGATATTATTCCTATGGGAATGGGAATGAACAGGAACATTGATGATGATTTCTATTGTTACAATAATAATTATTATTATTCCAATAATAATAATAATGTTGTGAATAATGGGAATAATGGGGGGTTTGATTGTGTTGAGGAGGAGAAGCAGATAACGGTGCCAATTATTCCCGGCGGCGCGTGTTGCAGCGCCGCCGCCGCCACCGCGACGGCGGCGACCAGCACGGTCTCCTTCGACGACTGCTACGCCAACTATCTGCCATTTGAGCAGAGCTTCAACTCTTATTCTCCCTGCTTCTTCAACGAACTCTACACCGAGTTATCCCCGCAACTCACTGAGTCGTCCAACACCAAACTCGGCACCCCGCCGCCGTTCCCCGGGTACCAAGAGGAGCTGTTGTCGTCGTCGCCGGCGGGGATTTTTGACGAGGAGGCTAATAATTGCTTTCGTAATCCTCATTCGTGTAAAATGGAGCCGGCGGTTTATGGCGGTGGTTGTGAGGTTGTGGAGGCTGGTGTGAGCTTCAACATTGGGTCATCTGGGCCTGAGAAGAAGCCCAAATCCAAGAAACTCCATGGCCAACCTTCAAAGAATCTGATGGCTGAGAGGAGGAGAAGGAAGAGGCTTAATGATAGGCTCTCCATGCTTAGATCAATTGTGCCCAAGATTAGCAAGGTAATTAAATAATTAATCTCTTTTATTTCTATAGAAATGGAAGTTCCTGGTCCTAACAGGATTATAAAAGGGTAAATCATAGTAACTGAACGATCTATGAGAAGATCAATATCTGGTACTATAAGGGATTACGGGCCCCACATCCTGACTCAGGAGGATTGTGAAGTGGTAAAATAAAGTGACTCAGCAATCAATTAAGTGGGAGGATCAATACCTGGTGTCCACAATGAGCACTCCCTGCCCATTAGGTGAAGGACCAGTGTTTCGTGCCACAAGGAGTCACTCTACAGGTCAGTAGGGTGAAACTTTAAACGTCTGCACATTAGGTGGGAGGACCAGTGTCTGGCGTCACAAGGAGCCATCTCACAGGCTACAGAAGGGTGAAACTCTCACATTGATGTCAAAACTTTTGCATCGTTACTTACAATCTGCTATCCAAGAACCAATTGAGTTGTGTGTGTGGGCGGGCTCATTTTCTTGATTATTATGCTTCCAACCACAAAAATTACAGTGCTAATTTGCAAATTATTTTTCATGGCAGATGGACAGAACATCCATTCTCGGGGACACAATAGACTACATGAAGGAGCTGCTGGAGAGAATAAACCATCTGCAAGAAGAAATGGAGGTGGGGCCAGATCAACTCAGACTAATGAGCATCTTCAAGGATGTAAAACCAGATGAAATGTCTGTCAGGAATTCACCCAAGGTATGCTTTCATTTCATAAATTCCTGCTTCTTCAAGGGTCAGTGTGTAATTTATGGGTCTTTTTTTTTTTTTTTTTTTTCTGATCAGTTTTCATATTTATTTATTGCAGTTTGATGTGGAAAGGAGAGAAGTGAGTGATACAAGGGTGGAGATTTGCTGCTCAGCCAAGCCTGGGCTTCTGCTATCAACAGTGACCACTCTAGAGGCCTTAGGCCTAGAGATTCAACAGTGTGTTATTAGTTGTTTCAATGACTTTGCATTCAGAGCTTCCTGCACTCAGGTACAATAATTAGTCTTTTGCATATATTAGATCTATATATATAAGTTCAATATAAGAAAATTCGGACCAGTAACTTTTTAAATCGAGTATAATCATGTTGGGTATATGTTGTTATATTGATATTATAGGGATAAATGTTCTGACAATATCTAATATAACTCAAATAGTATGCATAGTTAGTCTGAATATGGTACGGACTTAAAGGTGCCTCATACAGTTAGGGTCTGTTTAGGACACCTCCGACTAAAAAAGGGGACGGGTACTTATGCCTAAAGGGAAACTCTATAAGGTTCGGGTGGGTTCGAGTCTTATATATAGAAATCCTGTAATATTTTAATCTCTAACCGTGACTGTGACGAATTTAGTTTGCATTTAATTTTTACATGCATGAGTTGTAGTTAGCTAGTGTTGATGGATGAATGATTGTGACTCTATTAATGTATTTAGAATTGACAGTTTTAACCCTCCTCATTGTATCAAAATAAATCATAATAAAAAGGAAGTGTTTACACAAAATTCTTAAAAGTTTTCTTCCTTTTTTTATGCTGAGATTTTTGACTTTTTTTTTTTTTCTAAAATTTTTGTGATGATAGGAATTGGAGCAAAGAGGAGTTTTGAATACAGAAGAGATAAAGCAGGCATTATTCAGGAATGCCGGATACGGAGGGAGGTGTCTTTAAGTAGTGGATAAAATTACGAAGAGAAGAAATTAGAGCAGGTCTAAAAATCATGTGGATTTTTATGGTTTTGAAAATGGGTAGTAGTTTCAAATGAGATGAGCTGAGATTGTACTAAAACTTTTTATGATAATTTTTATCCAAACTAAGTGGATTCCATTATTCCAATCATTTTATCTTCTCCATAACCATACATGTTTCAATAAATATATATATATATATATATATATATATATATATATATATATATATATATATATATATATATATATACATACTCGTTTAAATGCGGACAGTGTTTCCTGTGGGACCGGTGCGGACTCACCATTAGGTATGCAAAAATTACATCATACAGTGTTCGAAAATGCACCACAATGAAATGCACTGCACACCAAAAAAATGCACCACCTACTGGTGCATTTCTGAACACTTTGTGGTGCATTTATGTGTAAGGCGTGCCTAATGGTGAGTGACTGCATAGTCGCACTTGAAGCACTGTCCGCACAGGAACCTGACCCTATATGTATGTGTGTGTGATCGGGAAAACCTACAATCACTATCCAAAAGTGTGTACTGAGCTCGCTCCAATATAATTTAGTTGTTGTAGTCCATTCTATATATATGTGTGTGTATATGTCAACTATCAATTCAACATTTTAGTTTAGTCGAAACACATTTTCCAATCTAATTGATGACATTTCTACAATTTGGTTTATCATTACTTCAAATTTTTGTTAGTCAAACTAAATCATCCCTTTTAAAAAATTTTTCATAAATTAAGTTTCCAGTAAAACTAAATTCAGTAAAAAATATAATATGATCAAATTCAATGTAAAAATTTCACTATAATCAAAAACTAAAACTGAAATTAACTCTTCCGGTCAAATATACTTGAGACAAGAACACAAATTACTATAATTATTGGTGAGTGCTTTTGGGCTCTAAGGAAGCTTCATACCTTCTACATTAACTGAAAGAAAAATAATAATAATGGAAAACAAAATAAAACAACAGATATAATGTTTGGCACTTTGTACATTCTCCATTTTTGAATTCAATATTCTTTGATTTTTCCCTGTCGGATGGAGAGGATAGTAGGGTGTTAATAATTACTCCGTATTTGATAGAGATAAATATAAAAAATTTCGCATAAAGTTCGTTCAAGCGACTTTTGAAAGTAGATCTCACTCAAATTAATATCACAAAATAGCAAATTAAAATGTAAACTTATACTAATTTTTCTAACAAAGTTCATGTCTTTGTTCTTATCATATGTATGTCCATGCATGTGTATATAAATACTAAACATATATGATATCTTCATCATTGTGAGACTCATTTAAATTCGACATGTATCGTGTCTAATTTTGTCATTGGATTAATAATCCGCTTACCAATTTCCTTGATAATTTATAAAACACAAAAGTTGTACATATAAATTTGCTAACTTAAAGTGAAAATATAATACAAATTTCAAGAATTATTTTAAGATTCCAAAAGAATTGATAGCACAAAGAATTAATATCACCTCTACTAAAGCTCAAACCCACTCATTCTATATAAGAGTGTAATTAAGTGTCACTAGACCACAAGATCTTGACAAATATTGATAAAAATTAAACTCATAATATTCAATTACAAGATGGGAAGAGACAACATTTTGACATTATTGAGGATGGAGCCCAAGTTTCGAAATATATGGAAGGTGCAAAAAATGTAGGGTATGTGTCGTCATATAGTGTGGTTGCACAACTCAATCTTTGTACTAATTGCGATACATATATACACACAGAGATTTGAAGTGAATATTTTGACATGACACCTATAAACACATCTCACCACTTTTAATCATTACCAAAATCAATATTTTTCTTTTAATGATTGATTGTACATTCTCACAGGCTGCTGGGAAATTTCCATTGCTACTTTTCCAGAAGAACAAACAGTGTTAGTTATTTTGTTTATTTTATTTTATTTTTTTGTGTCAATTATTTCTTAACAACAAAAATGTCATTTTCTACAGCCACGTTTTTGTAATACTTTTGATCAATTAAGTCAATTTTTGTATATGATCTATCTTGTAACATAAACTATTAGCTTGCAACTATTAAAGAACATTTCAGCTTGAGTTACACTTGTAAAATTTGACTTCAGTTCAGTGAACTTTACAATTAAATTAGTCGTAGTCCACTTTTAACAACACATATTGAGTGTATAGTGTGTGTATATAAAATGAAATTCAATAACATGTCACACATATTGAATGTATAATGTCAAATTAAGAAACTGTAATTAAATCAAAATGATATTTTAGTTGTGTCGTAATAAAACTACAGTGTATATAAAATGAAGTTGAATACGCAATAAAAATTATTAGTTGGACGAAACAGTCGAACGGGTGTTGTGCTATTTCTTTTCATTAAAGAAACGGTATCGTTTTGGATCATGGTCAACACAACTGTATGGACCATTGTCTACATTAAAATTTACTTGTGATTACCAAACTAACAAACTAACTAACTTGTTGCTCCAATTTTGAGTGAGAAGGGGAATATTACAATCCTTATACCATGGACCAGGGTTCGTAGTACACTGTGGACCTTAGATGCATATGCATGTGTCTTATGTTGTGAGTTTTTGTGTCTTATGTTATGAAATTTTGCACTTTAAGAAAATAAATTTTGTACCTGAAACATATTAGTAATTGTATTGTGTCTTTTGCTATGAATTTCTGTGTTTTGTGTTGTGGAATTCTGTACCTATGAACACAAACTATGTACCTAAATCAGATTTGAAAAAAATAAGTAAATATATAACATGTGTATGTGTCTTGTGTTGTGATTTTTTATATCTTGTGTTATGAAATTATGTACTTTACGAATATAAATTTTGTACCTCGTCCTTTAAAGGTGCACTGACCTTAATCTATGATATAATATTGCGGGAATATTACATTAATTAATTAATGAGGTAGAAGTTAGGTAAAAAATAACATAGAAATTCTACTGGACGGCTGACATAACTAAAGTTAAAGGTTGAGGTCTTGAGGATGAAAAGACATCATTCGAGCAGAAACATGGGATAGGAGAAATATGCATCAGACAAAAATTATCACATTCAATATCTCAAACATAAGGCCGACAGAGCTTCCCTTTCAAGCAGGGAATTCATTAACCATGAATGCTCCACCGTTGACTATTTATCTTCACACCGGTCCCACTTTCTTTATTTTTTTTTTCCATGCGATATTAATGTTACATTTCAAAAAATGAGATAGATTGATCCAATCGAGTTTCAGTCGACATCTTTAAAATTTGATTGGTCTTTTAATTTGTTTTGTTTTATGTCTTAACCTGCTTTTACATGTTGTTTTGTCTTGCTCAATTCACAGCGTGTATTACTGTGTTTTTTTTAAAAATCTTTTTATCATGTATTAGTTACTTTCTATCTACACCCTCTCCCTTTGCTTTCTTTCTCCAACTTTTCTTCTTACTGCCACTCTCTTTCTCTTACCTATCTGTTTTCTGTCTTTATTTGTCCCACTCTATGTTCTTTATATTAGATGGAAAGAAGTGATGAATGAAGAGAGTTGAAGTGATTGGGTAGTGTGTTAGTTCTCGAAAAATTCATTTGAGAGGGCATTCAAGACAGTGAAAATAGAGCAGTCTTAGTTCTCAAAAGCACTATTTAGGAGGGCGTTTACAATGGTAGGGATAGAGTAGTGTTAGTTCTCGAAAACTTTATTTGAGAGGGCATTCAACACGGTGAAAATATAATAGAGCAATCTTAGTTCTCGAAAGCACCATTTATTTAGGAGAGCGTTTACAATGGTAGGGATAGAGTAGTGTTAGTTCTCGAAAACTTCATTTAGGGGGTCATTCAAGACGATAAAAATAGAGCAGTCTCAGTTCTCGAAAGCACTATTTAGGAGGGCGTTTACAATGGTAGGGATAGAGTAGTGTTAGTTCTCGAAATTAAACTTCATATGGGAGGGCATTCAATACGGTGAAAATAGAACAGTCTCAGTTCTCGAAAGCACCATTTAGGAGGGCGTTTACAATGGTGGGGATAGAGTAGTGTTAGTTCTCAAAAATTTCATTTGGGAGGAGATTTAGAGTAGTACTTAGTTCTCGAAAGCTCTATTAGGGCGAAATGGATATAGTAGTGTTAGTTTTCAAGCATTTAGGGCGATGAGAGGATTTCATTGCTCTAAACATCCTTTAAAAGACCGTTTCAATGTCTAGATGTCTAGCGTTTGCAACAATAAAACATTCCGACCCTATTAGAGCCTCCCCAATTGTGTTTTTTTGGAGTTTTTGAAGAGGAAAAAACCAAAGAAGGGTTTTTAACAAATGCGAAGATGGGTTTTGGGGGGAATTTTGTTCCTGCAAATTAAGTTTTTTTGTGGGACCCACCTTTTGAACAAAGTGACACGCAATCTGTGCGTGCAGGGCAACTTTGCGCCCAACATGCTTGGCGTGTTTATAGACTTTTTTTTTTCTCCTCTCTTTCTTATTTGACACCTCAAACTTGACAAAAAAAACCTCAAACTATTGAAGATGCCCTTATCATCATAACTCATTAAACTCACCACTCTCCTAAACAAAACTTATTAGTACAAAACAATGGATAGTGGTTTCCTGCTAAGTTATGGATGTTTGGCACACTGCATCACATAGTTTAACATGACAATACCAAAGGAAATATAATCCATTGGAATATACATATTAACAAAAAATTTGGTCTCAATTAATCAGTGAACACTGCATTAGGTACAAGTACAGACTCCAACAAAATCATGGGTTATAAGGTTCAAAGCTCACTTTATACTGTCTTGATTACATTAGAAAGCAAAATACATACAAATAAGGAAATCTTCTTTCAGATGTATTGAGAAAAGGCAGAAGTCAACAGCAACAACAAACCAACAATGATAGATCACCCCAAAGTAATCATGTCCTGTTAAGTATATCCACTCAGAATTTACAAGAGAGAAAAACAGACATTTTTTGGCCCTCACTTCTGTGTTTGCTCCACTTTGGCTCTAATCTTCTGTTCCAACACCGATATTTCAGTCTCGAGGTTGAACATCCTGTTTAGAGCGTGCATGTTCTCGAGGGTCTCGCTCAAAGTGCGGGTGTCGCTCCCATCACACCTCAGGTGCTGCATTGGACCATGAAGGAGCTTGTTTACTATGCCTCTGCTGAGATCATCTACTGCTTTCCTCGTCTTTTTTGTAATGTCGTCCCCCATTTTCGACAAGCATTTCTCGAGCTCTGCAGCTCTGATTCTCTCTGCGTAAGTCCTCAGTTTCTTGATGGTGGGGACAGTTTCCAGTGAATCCCTCCAAGCTTCAAATTGTTTTGATTCCTCAGAAATTATTGCCTGAGCTTCCATTGCTTTTCGAAGCCGGTCTTCCTTGTTGGCAGCCACGACCTCCTTAAGGTCATCCACGTTGTACACTCGTGAAGTCTCTAGCTCATCAACACAGGCACCCACGTTCCTAGGAACGGAGATATCTACGAAAAGCCTTAAGCCCCCGACGCTAGGGCTTACAGGCGGGAGGCTCAGCACGTTTTCTTTCAGAAACAAGGGGGTTTCTGATGCAGTGCTGGTGAAAACTACATCTGCATTTGCAGCACAGTCCAGCATTTCGTCGAGGGGTTTGTAGATTATCTCGACATCCTTCATCTCCTCCTGGATTGCAGCAACTCTATCCTCGCTTCTATTAACAACCACCATCTTCGTACAACCCTTGGCTACCAAGTGCTTGATCACAAGCTTCCCCATCTTCCCCGCTCCAATAACCAACATCCTGGCAGTGGCGTGAGACGATTCAGGAAGCTTCATTAGAGCCAACTCCACAGCAGCTGAACTAACAGAAACCGCCCCTGCTGCAATATTTGTTTCGGTTCTAACTCTCTTCCCCACAGTGATTGCATGTTTGAAAAGCCCACTGATGTTCCTTCCAAAACCAGCCACTCCCTGACCAACCTTGACTACTTGCTTGACCTGTGCCAAGATTTGACCTTCCCCCAAAACCAATGAGTCCAGCCCCGCTGATACCTCGAAGATGTGCTGAGTGGCATCTTTGTTATACAGCAAAAACCGGTGCTTGTAAATCTCTGAAGTCGGGACTCCACTTTTCTGTCAAAGAAACGAAAATTTGGATTCAGTTTGACATTTACTTGTGATGTGATGCCTAAGGACTGGCTCTAGGGCTCTCCTAATCGAGATCAGAGAACCTTCTACACTCAATATCTCACAAAAACGCTAGGAGTAGGGGAATCACATTAGCTTGTCTCTTTATTTCATTCTCTTTTATCATAAGAATTTAGAGTAGCATCTTGAAAGGCTAGAGAGAAAAATTACCTTTGACATCCATTCAGTCACTTCTTTAACGCCCCGATGCTGAGAAAGAGCTACAACATATATCTCCATCCTGTTACACGTACTAAGAACAGCAGCTTCTTCGATATGGTTCAAATTGCAGAGCTCCTCAATGGCTCTACCCCACTCTGCTTCAGGAATAGCTAGTTTTTCTCGCATTTCAACTGGTGCAGTGTGGATACTGAGCCCAATAACAACAATACTGCTCCTTTCTTTTGTATATCCTGTATCACACACAATTTCAAAGCTATTCATTTCCATGGTGATTAAAGATGATGGGGCAACCAGGAAGGAAAATAGGGCAAAACCTCTAATCTAAGAAAACTAATGGCTTTCCACAAGAAAGATCCCTCCTTTTATAAATCAAGCACAGAAAGAGCCCAGTCTGAAGAATTATTCACTCTTATATGTTCCTACCAGTGCTGGAATATTCAAGCATGCAGAATTATAAGTCCACTATTCATACTTCATCTCTTAACAGAATTGAGCAGAAAATGTGTATAAACAAATATCTGCCCCCTCCCCGGCACAAAATTCTAGCCCCTCCCCCTATCTCAACCAAAAGAAGTCTTCCAATAGCAGAGAAAAACGCCAACAGGCAACAAAGCATCTTTACAAGAAATTTTGTGATTTGCCAGCACAGGTAGCTCAGTTGGTTCTTGGGTGGCAGATTGGGCAAGGACACGGGGCCAAGCCTGATAGCCACAGTGTGAGAGTTTCACCCGCTCTTTGTGGGCACTAAGCATCGGTCCTCCCACCTAATAGGTCATTGAGTCACCATGTTATACTTATCCACAATCCTATCAGGCCGGGGTGTAGAATTGTAGATGCCCTATGATATACTCATCCGCAATCTTGCCAGGCCGGGGTGTAGAATTGTAGATGGCCTACGATATACTCATCCACAATCCTGTCAGGCCGGGGTGTAGAATTGTAGATGCCCCTATGATATACTCATCCACAATCCTATCAGACCGGAGTGTAGATGCCCTCGGGTGAGGGATTCAGCCTTTTGTGGGCAATATATTTTGTGATTTTAGTTTGGGTGTCTTGTGTCTAGTACATTTACACCTAAAAGTTCAGGTGTATTATAAAGCCACCCTTCTAGTATTCTTCATATATGCAGAAAGTCTAACTAACCAATTTCTCTGTATGATCACTTTGAAAAAATGGAATAGGATTTCAAATAGAACTCAAACTCAAATAGAAGCTACTAAGAATATGCAAAAGAATCGAAACATACTGTCACCGGCGGAGGTCTTGAGCTGCTCGAGGGCCGAAAGGCTGGAAGCCGTCGCCGCATTGGCGGCGGCGGCTGAAGCCGCTGCAGCATTCTGAGGCTGAACCGAGACCTCGCACCTGAACGAACCCCTCTGGACCAAGCCGCGTCTAGCTCGAGCCGACGCCTTGCACAGCGCCCCAAAGGACGCCGGAGAAGCCGCCGGATTCGACGCGGCGGCGGCAGCGCCGTTGCTGACCAGCAAAGACTCGAGTTTGGCCCCTGAAAATGCGCCGGAGACCGCCATTCCCCCGCGGCAACAATTCAGTGCTTCCACAACCCTTAATCGGAGAAAAGTGGGGTTTTGGGAGGCGCGTGGCGGCGTTGTGACGTTGAGGAAATGATTGGTTGGAGGGGAAATGCGTGGGCGAGTATTGACCAGTGCTGAGTCAGCCAAGCAGGCTTTTGAGAGTAGATTTCTTTCAATTTTGATTGGCGAATGGTTTCCACGTTTTATCCACACACTTTATATACTTAACTGAATACCTGTCTCAACTCCCAAACCCATTGTATGGTTTTCTTTTTCCTTTTTAAAAAAATCTTTTGAATTGGTTAGACTTAGAGTGCAAAAAATATAATAAAAATTCTTCTTAATTTCCACTAGTGATGTGACATTATTTATCAAATATTTTTTTTATAATTTTATTTATTTATAACGTAATTGATTTTGCCATGAGTTAATCAAATAAAGCGTGTTGCATAAATAATGCACATAGCAAATCAAATGTAAAAGATGACACCACCTAAAAAATAATTTCCAGAGAGAAATTTAGAAATTGTTTTTATATCATGATTATGACAATTTACTTCGATTCTACTGATAATTTTTGCAACATGGAGTTATAGGGCAACCCAAATGTCCTGTAGCATAAACAATATGTTCAGGAGATCAAACCTAGTAGATTAAGTATTTGTAAGCACCCGACTGGGCATAGGTGCTTAGGAAGATTGACGACCAAGTCAACTTGTACTAAGCAAGCCGAGTTACGGCAACTTGCACTTGCAATAGCTCTACCATGTCATCATAGGTGTTTGATAGGTCTACAATATCATATGACCAATAGCTCACATCCATTAACCAAAGCTCATCATATCAATACCGCTTGCCAAAGCTACATGTTAGTTATATAATTAAATTAAATGTATGTATCAAGTAATCTCTTGGTTAGTAATATTATGCTTATCCTATCAAAAGGAAAATAGTAATTACACTTTGGGTGTGTTTGGTCCTTTGTTTGGGAGCGCTTGAAAAATGCAGTCAACAAAAAACAACTTCCGCTGACTATGGAAAATCAACACATCTTTTGAAAGTCATTTTCCAGAAATAGCTACAGGGACAAAGCAATGAAACCATGGCTAAACTGGTCGAAATGGACCAAGCTAGGCGTTGGGTACCCGTACAGGTTTCCAACAGAAACTTGTAATGGTTTCTGCGAAATCTGTAGCGTTAGGTTTTTTTTACTCCTCAAAGAAACTCTACTAACCAAATAAAACAAAATAATTAAACATTTACTAACGAAACTAAATACACTTATCATTTCTCAATCAATAATATCTAGAGTTCAAGAGTTCTACTATATGGACTCACAAATTTTACTCCATAAATTTTATTCTTCGACGTGGTAAGCACTGATAAGTTGCTTTTATTTTTTATTTTTTATGTGGGTCTTAATACAAATGCGTACATCAAAATTTTGTGGGTAGGAAGTTGGAAGTAAAAAAAAATTGGTGTAGATATAATATTTCTCAGAGTACAAAGTTAAACTATGATAAGGCGACATGTTTAGCTTGTAGCATTGTAGGACACATGCATACATATATCCAAGAAAATGATAAGATGTGACGTGGAAAAGTGCAAAGGAGTAGTTAACTAGTGATAGAGAATGAATCTTAGGATTTTCTGCTACCACAACTTGCAATAGATGTTGACGTTGCTGGCCATTCCTCACATTGATGATTCACCCATATCTTAGCTTGCTCTTTTTACAAAATACAATCAACTAATTTTTATATCTCATTATTAATAATACTAATCAAAATGATTTATTAATTAATATGGGCGAATTAAAATTTAACTTAGAGTAAACTACTTTAATATAGGGTTAAAACATACTCGCTTATTATTATTGCTCTGAAAGTGGTGGTTGAATAATGAATGAAACATGATTCTTATACCAAATTGTCACAAGTTTGATTCTTGCAATATCCTCTTAGACTCATTACATAGTGTTTTCCTAATGTGGTTTATTTTCTCATGTGTGATTTGTGGGATATAATAAAAGAGCGACTTTACCCAGTTGTATACACAAATGGTAGTGAGTTTCCGTCATAAAAAAATTATTGGTAATTACATTTGTAAAATTCTTGGTAAAAAAAGAAGTATATCTTTTGATCGTAGTCTCATACATTACTAAAGCATATATTGGGAATGGTGACTATTGACCGACAATGGTGACTATATATATGGTCACCTTCTTCAATGGCAATGGTGACCAGCGACCGACAACTATTCGTTAGTTACTGGTTGCTGAATTTATCAACAAAACCCTAATGATGACGGGTTATTCTTGGTGAATAATCGAGACAAATACGGTTCATTCGCTGCAAGTAAGTCGTTTATAACAGTTTTGTATATAGTACAAAGGGAAAGCCAATGTGTTGAATAAATATTTGAAACTAGTGTTTTCAACATAAAATATGCCCCCCCTTTTTTTTTTATCAAGTTAAGTAATATATTTTTGTTATTTTTAACTAAGTCAAGATATTTAAAACAATTTTGTATGGTACAAAATCGAAGAGCAATGTGCTAAAGAAACTACCTCCAACTAATATGTAGTTTTACATACAATATGATTTTGATCAAGTTAGATATAATTATTTTTTTCTTTTTTCTTTTTTAGTGTTAGGTGAGTTAAAACAATTCGGTGAGAAGTACAGTACAAAAGCAGATACCGATATGTTAAAGAAGTACAAGAAATGATAAGTTTTTTTTTTTTTTTGCATATTTTTTATTAGTCAAAACATAATTGTTTCCTCATTGTTTTTAAGTTAAGTCACTCGAAGCAATTTGGTGCAACTACGAAACAACACCCCCACTCACTATATATACAAATTAAATAGAATCGTACATTTTCATTAGCATTAAAAAACCCAGAAGATGATTAAAGAAATGAATGGTTTCACTAAATTAGTGAGATCGTCTTATCTTGAACTAAGATCGACAAGATGTAGTGTTCTTGGTGCAAGAAAGCATTATATTGCATGCTTTTAAAGCTAAGGCAGATGAACATGTTGGGAATTAATTAATTTAGTTTCTTGATTTCATGTTTTGCCACCTTAATTTGTGCACAAGTTGTCGTTTTGCATGTTTTAGAGTTTTAGTGCATGGTATTATCGGTAAAGTTGTATTGTCACTCACTCACTCGAATCTATTAAACAATCACTTTTCTTTTCAAAAAAAAAAAAAGAAGTAAAGAAAAATTAAACAATCACTTTTAAAATCAAAACTTAGAGTATAAATTACTATCCATGATATTTCATCTCTACTTACTTAAAGGTACTCCGTATTATAAATATTGCCGTTGGTTATATATATTACAATTTTTTTTTTGACACATTGGTTATATTAATATTTAAAATTTGTTAATTGCATTACATTTATTAATTGACTAGTTTTTCACGCGCATTGCGCGGATGGGATAATGTCCAATGTTTATTTTTAAATAAGTATTTCAAAGTATATCAATGCAAGATTATATAGAAAATGTTCATGCATATGTAATTGAATGTTGAATTTGTTTATTTAAATCGGTAATTCAAAGTTTATGAATTGAAAATAATATATAGGAGATTGATTATAATTGTCACTAAAATAAATGTTTGCAATTTTATAAAAACGTTAATCTAAATACTTAGTCTAAAAATGATAGTATAAATAAATACAACTTTTTTTTCGTTTGAATTTCTCTAAATATTTTTAATTCTCTTTCTGGTAGCATTGCCACTGTCTTTATCTTCTGTATTTGTTTTTTTATTTTAAATATTTATTGGTATTTGATAATGTGTCATGTGCAATTGAGTTATTGCGGTAGTATAGAGGGCAACATCATGCAATGAGATTATGATGTGTAGGAAGTTATGGATTTGTCTCGTTGTGTTTGTATATATATAACTAAGATCTTAGTTGCACTATGAACTCTTGATCTTGCAAGCGCCTATTGATATTTGGCAGTAGTAGTTTTCCTCCCTATATGTTTCATGTGCTGTGAGATGTGTGTCGTACATCTCATGTGAAAATATTAAACAAAATATTAATATTTATTATATTTGTAGAAGGTTAATGAGTAGTACATTTGCTAGTTTCATAACTTGTTTACGTGATAGTAACAACAATAATTTTGCAGGTAGTTCGAATACTGATGTTGCAATATGTTAAGTTTCATCAATAGTTTGTACATTCATTTTGCACATGTTTATTTTGAAGTTCATATTTTTGGAATTAGTATGAATGAGTGTAGTACTTGATTTTGTGTGTGTGTGTGTCTTTCTTTTTTTTTTTTTCTTTTTTTTTTTGTAATTTTTTTTGTTGATTTGATACTAATCTTGGATTGCATACTGCTGTCTTTTCATTACAATGCATGCAGTTAAATAGTTTGTCACTTTGTACATAAACATTTTTAAACAGTGGCAACATTCTATATACCAATTATTTTTGTTGTCAATATTGATATTGATTTTGTCTTTAATCCAAGCAAATTTATTGTAGAAAATGAAATGAATTGTAAATTTATATTAGTTCTAATATATTTAAAGAATGCACAATAAGTATTTTACGTACAAAATTAATGAATGTTGCAACAATAGCTATTTTTTAAATTTCTTCATTTTCTGAATTTGAAAGATTGATCCAGGCTTTCCAGCAATATTGTAATCTCAGCATCTTTTCAATGCATCAAGTGTGTTACAATGTTCTATTGCCCTATATTGAAATTTTTAATAATGATTTTTAAATCAATTTATTGGGTTATTTGAATGTCTTCTTTATCAACAAATCCTCCATAAGTACTTAATATGATTGCTTCAAACTGTTTTTTTTTTAATTTCAATGTTATTAACACAATACTTGGTAAGTGAATATATAACATTATTTTGTAGTATAACTTTGATATTTAATTACAAGTTAGTGTAAAAATAAAACAATGAACAATGTAGTGAGTATAATTAATAAATAATTTGAAGATAAGGAATCTTTACATTGTAGAAAATATAGACAATATAACTAATGAAATTATATCTCTTTTTAAATTTTGATAATAAATTTTTTTTTAATGAATAAAGGCATTGTTGACATCGAATAATAATTAAAGAAATACATATATGCATTTTTTTTTTGTAACTACTAATTTATTTAATTTAATAAGAGTAGTAAAATGGGGTATTTACTTTGAATAATATACTCTAACATATTCGTAGTATATGCTCAACAATATGCCAACTTTGATTCGGATGAGGTTCAAACCTATGACATTTGGTATAGAAATTAATGGGTAAGTTAAAAGTTAACGGAGGAGATAATATTTAATGGATAATCATATAATTAAGGATAAAGTAGGAAATCTCAAGGAAAAATATAAATCTAAACAATCTGAATCATCAATTTGATTTAATAATTTGACCGGCATTTTTTTTTACCCATTATAGGCATAACTTCCTTTGACTCTTATATATATATATATATAAATTCAGACGGCGTCGTTTTGAAGTAAAACGACGCCGTTTTGAACCCTGATATACCTTGCAAGGTGGATCTGGATAGATCCATGACATAACAAATGGCTTCCTTTTTCACTCCCTCAGACCAAGACTTATCCAATAAAATGGATCCCGAGATCTCATGTTCCAATCCGGTACAATTACTAAAGCCAATGGCAAAAGAATCTCCAATTATCCAATTCTTAGTTTAGAAAATGTCATCATAAGTCCGTAATTGAAAACTAAATCAACTTTTTTTTTTTTAGAAAATTGGATCTTGTCAATTTGGTATTTGCACGTCCAGACTTTCCCAATTGAATTTATGGCATGCCACTTGTTTGTCCAATTGTCTCATTTAATTATGAAAACCCAATCTTGGAAGATTGAGAATGGGCTGCTTGTACCTACACCATTTCCTCTCACGGGCTGCATGGGCTTATATACTTATATTTCCACATGTTTTGTGGATTTGTAGACTGCAATCCAATGTTTTTTTTTTTTCATTGGAGAGTATTGTTCAAGATAAATATGTTTCCAATTTTCCACTTTTCGATTTGGTTAAAAGTAATTCTATACACTTCTTTTAAATTCTCCCTCTTAACGTTATACTCCGTATTATTTTATGAGACGTTTTAGTATTTATTATTAACGAAATTATATTTTTACTAGTAGTGAGATCAACAAATTCATAGTCGTGAATAGAAAATCAAATTAAAATTAATTTGGTGATCGATGGGCTATCGAATTAGTTGTCAAGTATGAATTATACCTATCATACCTAAAGTTTATGAATTTGATTTTTGTTAACCTCCTTAAATGGCTGCAGTTTCCCTCATTATTAAAAGAATAAGAAGAAGAAAATACATATCATACTTAAATGTTATGAATTTGATTTTTGTCAATTTCGTTAAGTGGTTCAACTAACTCAAAATTCACTAGAATATGTATGATTTCTACTAATATAATATGCATATGGCAGCATACTTGGGTCTATTGTTTTTTTTTTTTTAATGTGATTTTGGTTAATTTAGTCGGTTAATACCAAAAAATATATGATTAGGTTAATTAAAAAGAATGCATTTCAGTTTGATATTCGATTTGAAAAAAAATTAAAAATTCAAGCAATTCGATTCAAAAGTAACCTAAACAACTGGATATACTCAAAGAAAGCATATAGCACAGTGACAAAGGGTGAAAGTCCCCGTGAGATAATGGGTTTGATTATTGGCTACTGTGTTACACATTTCGCAATTTATCTCCTCCAAGTTTGTCATGCCATCCATAGTGGCTTCAGGTTGGTCACATATATTTATTCGCAATACTTTTCTTGGGCAACTTCTAAATCTTATTTTTCAAATAGGGATAGTTTTAGTCTCATCATTGCTTCATTACTATCTATTAGTTTTTCAATGTTCTGTCACTATCCATTTTTACATTGTTATTCTTACAACATTAATGTTATTTTTATAAATGCTGAAAAATCAAAATGTTAATAGTAAAAGCATACCAAATAACATTTATGTTACAATTTAGGACTATAACAACTTTTAATTCATGTTTCTTTAATTTTATTTAACTAAGCATTTGGGAAAAAAATTAAAATACTCTACTATATGCTCATTTAAGAGTTTATTACTAAAATGGTCTATCGACTATTGCGAAATTACCAATTTGGTCCTTACCAAATTTTTGTGACCAATTAAGTCCATCGACTTTGAAAAATTTAACAAATTTGGTCCTCCGTTTATTTTTTCGTTAAATCGGGACCAAATTGATAATTTTGCTATAGTCAAGGGACCAAATTGGTAGTTACTTTTTTACTTAAATGGTTCCTTGACTATACCAAAATGACCAATTTGGTCATGATTTAACGGATGTTTAACGGAAAATTAAACGGATGATCAAATTGGTTAAAATTTTCAAAGTCGATAGACTTAATTGGACACAAAAAACTGTCGAAGACCAAATTGATAATTTTGCAATAGTCGATGGACCATTTAAGTAATAAACTACTCATTTAATTTGTGTTAATATGCATTTTATTTGTTTAATTAAACATTTTCAAACAATAGTAACATTTCTTATTCTAACATCAATAATTAGATAAATAATAATAAAAATTATAATAATTAATGAAATACATAAAGTTACAAAATATTCGTACTTTATAATATTGTTACCAAAGTTTTAATTAGATAAAGTAAAAGACATATTAATAAAAAGTATAAGGGTAGACATTTTGATTTGGTTTTTTTAATTTTGGTTTGTTTTTATCATCAGTTGACATCTCTCTACAATCATATTTCTTAATAGTATATGAGTGTTTTGGAGGAAAAATTAATAAAAGATTTTGTTTTTATTAATAGTATAGAGTATAGATATAGTTTGAAAGATGAAATATTTTCAATTGGTTCCACGACTTTTTAATATTTATCAATTGATGATTTAATTGTAAAGTTATTAATATTAATACCTATTCAACAAACTATTTATATACCCTTTCAAAAAAAAAAATAAAATTTATATACATTTCCATTTGCTACAAAATTGTTCATTTTTCCCAGTTTCTGGTTTTTGTACTACATAGAAGTTAGAACATTGTTTGGTTTGGCAGACCGACCGGCAAGGTGTGGCTCAACTCTGCGCTTCTATAAATTCAAACCATAGCCTCACGCACCACCGCTCTAAGTTTTTCTCTCCGATTTCTACCCTCTACTCAATTCTCTCGCCCCCTACGAAACCCTAATCACCCCTATCTGAACCCCAATTGTGTTCCTCTTGGCCCTTCGCATGGCCGGACCGCTGCTACGGGAGCAAGTGCTCCCTCTCCTCGCCGCCGCCAACAACCACGGCGATTTGGATGTCAAGCTCTCGTCTTTGCGGCAGGTTAAGGATGTGTTGCTGTCTGCTGACGCGTCGCAGGCCGCCGAGATTTTCCCCTATTTGATTGACCTTCAGTCCTCGCCCGAAACCATGCTGCGGAAATACCTAATTCAGTAAGAATTGTTCCCGTTTTGGAAGTTTACACTTTATATTTTTTTTTGGTTCGCATGTTTGGGTGATCGGAATTAAGTTTAATTCAATAATGCAGTAGAATTGGTTTTTATGGGGTGTATAGAAATGCTGTCAAAATGGTTGAAGTTTTTTGGACGGTTATTATGGGGTACAATATTGTATTGATTGTGGTGATGTCGAGGAAAGGGAATTAAAAGCTTGGAGTTTTTTTTTTTTACTTGTGTGGAGGAGGAATCTTTTAATTGAGGATGACACTATTGATTGTGGGTAGGGGCTTAATCAAGTTGAGTCAAGTTCGAGCACTACAAGCTTGAAGGCTTGATTGTGAGAAGAACTTTTAGGATAAATTTTTATATTTTAAATAATTTTTATAAATATATAAAAATATTTGTATAAATTTGTAGTTTTATAAATATATTTTATGTAAAAAAAGTATATACAAATGTAAAAGCTCTATTAGGCTCACAAGTGTCTTCAGCAGAGTATTAAGATAGTTGAAATACTTGAATTTGGCTTGACTCGTTACTCAAGTTGGTCTTACACCCCTAAATTTGCCAGGGACTTAATGGCTATGTAGATCTATAGACTTTATTTAGGGGCTAATTATCATCCAAGAAGAATTACATGATTTTGTATTTACATAGTGTGTACAGTCCTTATCATGATAACTGAATCTTCCATTTCCCAGTGCATTGTGTTTCTCCTTAGTTTTCCCCTCATTCTTTGGAAGTTATACATGAAAAAACAGGGTGATTGAGGATATTGCAGCAAAATCAATGGAGCATGCTTTGATGTTAATGCCTGTGTTATTAGCATCTTTGAGAGATAATAGTTCATTGGTTGTGAAGCAATCCATTGTTTCTGGAACAAGCATCTTCTATGGAGTGGTGGAAGAATTATCAATGCAGGTCCCCCTCTTACACTTGATTTGGTGTTCTCCCTCAATTATTTCCCAAATCTTTTGGTCTGCAATTTGTTTTGTTTTTTATATTTTCAAATTTCTCCTGCTTTAACACTTAACTATAAATTTGACTTGTGAAAGAAAGAGGAGGAAGGGGTAATGACAATACATTCTGGTCCTAATTTGGATATCTCTATATTTCTTAGACTAAGATGTGTTTCTCTAATACTGGAGAATATAGTTATTAAATAGCTTGCCGTTGTTTTGTTGGATGAAAGCTGAATGTATGTGTTATTTTACATGGAAATCTGGAAAAGTATGAAATATTGAAGGCCAATGCTTTTCTTGAAAATCATATTTGGTTAAAATATGGAATGCCAATGGGTTGCTTGTACAACTTGAAAGAGGGTGTCTTTCTTATTCTTAAATTAGAGGAGAGAGTTCAACAAAATTTGGATATAATGAATTTCGTATTTTAATTATATTAACAAAATTTGGATATAATGAATTTCGTATTTTAATTATATTAGGTAACAATTTCTTTTGATCTTTTCGTATTTTAATTATATTAGGTAACAATTTCTTTTGATCTTCAAAAGCTTGACACCTTCCAGTGCTATATACAGACCTCATTTCATGTCTCAGATGTTTTAATGCATTAATATACATAATTCAATTTATCATCTTTAAGTGCTAAAAAAGGATTACTTCCTCATTTATGTCCTAAATCCAAACATTCTTCTCTTTCTGGAGTTGATTTGTTTGTGTTTCTCTAGAGTCTGAATAGCTTTCTTTTCATATGATCTATCCCTGCTTAAAACAATTGTTTTTATGGAATGCCAATGGGTTGCTTGTACAACTTGAAAGAGGGTGTCTTTCTTATTCTTAGATTAGAGGAGAGAGTTCCACAAAATTTGGATATAATGAATTTCGTATTTTAATTATATTAACAAAATTTGGATATAATGAATTTCGTATTTTAATTATATTAGGTAACAATTTCTTTTGATCTTTTCGTATTTTAATTATATTAGGTAACAATTTCTTTTGATCTTCAAAAGCTTGACACCTTCCAGTGCTATATACAGACCTCATTTCATGTCTCAGATCTTTTAATGCATTAATATACATAATTCAATTTATCATCTTTAAGTGCTAAAAAAGGATTACTTCCTCATTTCTGTCCTAAATCCAAACATTCTTCTCTTTCTGGAGTTGATTTGTTTGTGTTTCTCTAGAGTCTGAATAGCTTTCTTTTCATATGATCTATCCCTGCTTAAAACAATTGTTTTTACCTGTCTCAAGTTTTTGATAGTTCGCAATGCATCAATATGCAGAGTTCATTTGGTCATTTTTACTCTAAATCTTAACAATCTTCTCTTTCTGGACTTGATTATTTTTGCCATTTCCCCCAGTTTGGGTGGCTTTTGTTTTCGATCTCTACTTTTAAAGATGTTAACTTTGTTTAATCTTTTATGTATTTATTTTTATTAACAATAAAACTCTTTATATTATTTTGGAATTCTATATATATCTATATAGACACACACATTAATACATGTGATTATTTTGCAAAATGTAGTTTCACCGGCGTGGTTTAATCGAGAGGTGGCTTGAAGAGTTTTGGACATGGATGATCAAGTTCAAGGATGCCATCTTTGGAATTCTGTTTGAGGTATGCGTGCAACTGTGCATTTTTCATGAATTATGCATCTATTGGTAACATGAAAATATTTCCTGTATGATTGCTACTGAGAGATCAAATCAAGAAGTGCAATGGTTAAGAGATGATTTCTCTCTTTACTTCTTTAGTAATGGTGAACATTTTACACTGTTCATATAGTGTATATAAATGGGAATATTATCATTTTCAAAAAGTTACGCCTGTTTTTGCCTTTTTCAAAAGCTATCTGGTATCATACAGAACATTGCAACTAAAGTATTTAAGCTTTCTTGCCTGTTTTTGCCTTGCCATAATGCAACCATACATTTAGAACTAGTAAATAAAGATCAAAAAGTGGGTATATGGAAATATATGATCTTTCTTTTTAAACAATAGAAAATATCTTAATACAAGATTAGTTCACAACTTCATGTAATGTAAAGTTGGTTGACCGTCATTTTACAAATGGTAAATTTATAAATTGTTATAGAGTTGTATTTGATCTCAAACAAGTCAAGTTGTATCTGATTCAGTAACTTCTGTAGTTTTGGACTATTAATTGTGATGCAATGAGCAATATAATCTGAAATAGAGGTATGGACTGTACAGTGCAGTTACATTGTTAATTCTTATATTAGTATAATAACTTATAAAATAAAAACCAAGTGGTCTGCATTGGCTGAGTCTTTATGAACTCTGTTTCCTAAATGAGCTACTTAACATTGTGCTCCTGAACAATTCAATTGCTAAAGAATGGCAAGTTCACACTTGATATGATTTTGGTCACTAATTATTTGTTTCATTTTCATCTCTGACACAAAGTGATGTGACCTTTTTTCACTCCAATCACCCTACAAAAAGAAAACAAAAAAGAAGTAAATTTTTTTTTTTAAAAAAAGGACAAAGGTTAATGAAAAAAGCATAGGAAAATAAAATAAAAAGAGAATTCCCTAATTTAGGCTCTTGGAACACTTGTTAGATAAATAAATTGCTATTGATAAAAGAGAGAAAATGCATTATATAGTACAAACCCTGAGGTTGTTTCTTTAATTCTTTTGTCTCAAACTAGATCACAGTATTGTGGACAGAAATGACATGGATTGACTTGGGTTTCCTGTTTTAGGCTGGCCCTGTTGGTGTAAGATTGCTGGCAATAAAATTTTTGGAAATATACGTTTTACTTTTCACACCAGATGCAACTGATTCTGAGAGATATACATCGGAAGGTGTGTGCTTCTGACCTTGAAGGATGTTGAGATTTTTCTTCATATTAATTGCTTTTACCTGATCCTGATCACTGTCCTGGTTTAATTGGGTGCATGTAATGTGCCCAGTGGGCCAGTTGCATGTTTCTATGTTGCTTCAGTACCAGGAGAGTATAGTGCTCCTTTTTCTTTTGTGCTTTAGCACTCTACCATAAAGTTTCCAGCTTTTAATTATTAACATATATTATGCTTTGTTATTCCTTTTGCTTCTAGCTCCGACAAAATTTAGGCGGGCCTTCAATATTTCTTGGATAATTGGCCATCATCCTATTATGGATCCAGCTGCACTGATATCTGATGCAAATAGAACCATTGGCATTCTATTGGAGCTTTTGCGCTCTGCAAGTTCAGTTCCTGGTTCACTGACGATCTCTGTTGTTAATAGGTGACTTCCTGAATCCTGATTCACCTCTCTCACCAATGTTTTTTTAAAAACAAATCTTATATTGCATCTATTGTGTGTGTAATAATATTTATGACTTTGACTCTGTAGTAAGAACTGATTTCTGTAGGTGTCTAAAAGAAAACTGGATATGTAATTTCAATATGAAGGTGCATAACAGAGAATTGATTACTTAAACTAGGCAGTATTACAGGAAGGAAGTAATAGTTTTTCTGGACTACTTGTGATAATTGTATTGCATCTTATGCAAGTATAGTGGTTATTAAACTATTAAAGTGAATCACTCAGATGCTTTCTTATAATTTTAAAATATTATAATTACTCTTGTTATTCTTATTATTGAAAATTCTTTGCTCTTTTCCCTTTCAACTCAAGAGAATAGTGACATGATTTTAGGTTAATTTGTTCCTTTCTAAAAAAAGAACATAATGTTTTTAGTTTGATTTATGACAGCAGAAAAATTATTTGCTTTGCTCTGTTTTCATGTTATGTTCATTAATCATTATGTGAACTTAGCTGCAGTTATCTTTCTATTCAGAATTTAACATATTTTTTTTGTTTATTTTAATTTCTAACTTGGAGGCAGCCTATAGCTTCTTTTGGTCTGTAAAACTGGTGTAGCTTTGCTTGATAGAATTTTTGGGAAGCTCAATCCATACTTGTCCTTTAATGCAAAAGGACCTATCTTATCTATTTTGTTCTTAATTGCAAGCAACTTGGGGTAGGTCCAAATGTCCAATGAGAGTTCAACGTGAACTTTTTTGATTGGGAGAGACAGAGAGAGTGAGAGACACATACAACCGATGCAAAACTCTCTTGTTATTATTATTATTTTTTAAATTTTTTTTGCAGAAGGAATCCTTGTAAATTACATTATTAAATGAGAAACTATCCTAAAAAATACAGACAATTTCTTGATACATTTTGCATGAACTATTCTTTTCCTATGCAGTGAATTCTTTTAAATGATATCTGATTCCATGTATACTGTTATATACTGAAAGAAGAAACTAACAAACAAAAATTTTTAAATGGCATACACATTAAGTGATGGATTGGCATTTCTTGTTTAGTCAGAAGTAGTGGCAGAGTGGCTTACTGTGGTGGGCAGTCAAGGTTTGAAATAGGATCCCATCAATAAGGGGTTCCTCTAGCTAAGGTTGAGGTTCAGTTCTGAGATTCAGGTCCCACTAAAATGGGGCAGTAGTTGTGCCATCAAATCTGAATTTAATATTTTGTTTATCTAAACTATGTGTGCTTTCATCCTATCCATCATTTTCTACTACTGTTGTTTGGCATATTGGGATTTTGATATTTTTAATTTCTTTCTGTTAGTGCACATGACATGCTGAATTTGTGTATGCAAACCCAAAATTATGAAGTGATAACTTTCAAATTGCATCTGGTTGAATATTGGAGAAACTTTTGTATGTTAGTGATTTTTTTTTTTTAATTTTAATATTTTTAAATTACATATGTGCTTGTGATAGTAATTTTTAGCTACGACACTTTCAAATGGAGAACATCACATTGTTTTCTAGCATAGTGTGATTTCAGCTTAATTGGTTAGTAATGGGATCGTGTTACATGTGGTTTCTCGTTTCTATTTCTCTTTATCTTTTATCCATATATTACTCACTATACAAAGAAAAATATCTTGATGCTCGTGACGTTAACACGTTTGTGGGGGTGGAGTTTCATAATTCTGAGTTGTACATCATAATCAGTTTTATCATTTTTAAGATCATGGAGGGAAAATTGAAGCTTGGAAATGGTTGAGTACAAGCTCGACAGCTTGATCGTGCTATTATTGCAGCATGAAGTTTGGCATTTTAATGTGGAGTTAAATAGGATTTTGCTTCAGCTGCTGAATGGCTGTTCGGATATCAGGAGAAAGCTGATGCCAACGGCTTTGACAGATGGTAGGGATGATTAAGCCATGATCCCATGGATAAATTCTCCTATTGCTTAAAACTGGTTGGACAAGCAATTTAACCGCGTTGTATAGTATATTGGATAGAAACACTTAATTCTACCGTTTTTAGTATATTATACAGTAATCACTTTTCTCCTCCTTGATGTATCTTTGAAAATGTATTGCTAATTTGTAAAACTGCTACACATGGTATTACTCATTAATCAAAATCTTCAGGCTTTTGCCCCTGGCTTCATATGATATTCTGGTGTTTTGCAAAAATATATGGTGTTATTGTATTGATGTTCAATACTATTCTTTCCTTGGATATGCTGTCTTTCATAGATTGTTAATCAAATAATTTGAAAGGACATGAAGCTGAATTCCTTTTACAAAATATTTAACACTTGCATACAGAAAGATCATGGCTTGGACAACTTTCATCTGCATATGTTGGCATCGAGCTTTTATGGGTTTGCTGTGATAGGGATCCAACATACGTTGGAATGGAGCTTTTACGGGTTTGCTGTGATAGGGAACCAAACATCAATCAAATTTCTACTGTCATTGGCCATTCCATTAAACTATCTTGCTCTGTGATGCTACATTTCCCTAGGGTTCTGTGTGACCTCACTTCACAAGTTGAGATTTGCAGGATTATTCAAGAAACATTTTTCTGCGATATATAGGGAGTATAACCTAACTATTTTAGTATTCTGATAAAATATGTATGTTAATTTGGGAAAGAAAATAAAATAAAATGGAGTGTGATGTGATATGCCATGCATATTATCTGCAGAAGTCTGAAGTTTTAGTTCTTGCATATCCATTCATCTACTTTTTGCAGGAATATGTGAACTGAGTTATGTTGGGAAATGTAATTTTATGAATTAACACCTACTTACAGTTTATGATGTTTATTCAGTAAGGATAGAAGTTTATACATTGCAATGAAGGATGGAACCTCATTTAGTGTCACAGACATCCAAGAGCTTTCCTCTGCAATTAAGATGGATGGACAGCTTTAGGAGATAAACTGTAAGGAGTCGGGTGCAAGTCAGTTTTAGGATTTTGGTGCACTTAGTAAATTGTCCTTGTTCCTTCCAATTTCTTGATGAGTCCATTGAGCTGACTGGAGTACCTTAGATTTGGAATAAATTACACCAAAATACAAAAAAATATATTGATATCATGTTTCATGTTTTTCTGTAAAAATTTTGGAAGAACTAATGCCCAGGGTATAAAGACTTCAAAATTTAACAACAGGAATCTCTAATTCACCTGCCTGTCTCTTTTTACTCATCCCTATACTGGCGATGAAGTAGCATACTAGCTTTTAAGTCTCTAGATCTAACGTACAGGTCAACACAGTGGAGAAGAGTACCTATAATCCCTATTGCCTTTATTGAAAACATTTGGGGGATGCTGATTGGAAGTTGTACTCTTAAATTGTTGTTGTTCATTCATTGAGTATACTGTAGTGGCTAGAATTTGAGCAAATAATTTATGAATGTCATCTCCTGAAGTAATGTTATGCCACTGGTGAAGTGCTCAAATCGTAGGGAAAGATACAATTGTTACAGGAATTGGGTGGGATAAACACTTACATCTGTATGCTATGTGATTACTATTTCTGTGTAATACTTCTGTGATTTCTGTTTTGATACTTATTTGTAGGGCTTAATACAACATTTGCACTTCTTTTCTAGTTACGGGTATGGTGTATGTCATAGATTTTATGTCAATACAAGGCTTTTAGTTTTTCACCATTTTGACACTTAGCTTTTTACTTTCTTATTAAACATTGATTAAAGGATTGTATGGATGCACATCTATTGTACCTTCAGCTCTGACTGAATACGATTGTTTGTTATGCATTGCCTCTGTATGTGCTTTTCAGTAGTTGCATGTCTTAAAATGATGCAGTATTTCTTCTTCTCCTGTTTGTGGGACTACAATGATTTACTTTTGATTTTTTTGGTTTGTTTTGTTTTGTTTTTCTTTTTGTTGTAGTTGGTTGGAGGTCATTTGTGGTTGGGCAAGTTCACAGTATAGAGAAAATAGTTTACTGTTTTAAAATTGTGTGCTGGCTAAAACCTGCAATGAAAATGAGTGCTAAATTTCTAGCTTCTCCAGAAGCAAATATGTAGAGGTTAATGTTTTGGACAGGTTGTGCCAATTTCTCTTTTGGGAACGTTTTGTGGTGCCAGAGGTGAAATATGCCTTGTTTAGATTGTGAATTATTCTACTAACACTGTTTAAAAGTTCCATCCTAGTTGTGAGTATTGATGGTCTACTGCTTATTGCTCTAACCCTTAGTGCCACTTTTTTTAAGGTAGTAATTCCAGTGAACCAAGAGGGTTGGAGCATGTTCTGTCAGTAACAGAATTAACGATATTCATGATTTTACTGCTTTCTGTACTAGGTTGCTAGGTATGGTGGAAGCTGGGGCTATCTAGCCTTTTTGACAGCAATAAGCTGCCATGACCTTTTGCAGCTGAGAACAGTTCTTCAAATGAATGTATTTACAATCTAGCAAGAAGAATATTACTGCTGATTTGTTTGGTGACAAGAGTTTGGAATATGATGCCTTTATGTTTCATGTGGGTCAATATTGTGAGAGAGAGCAAAAGATGTATTGAGGGTGTTATTACTTCTGTGCATAGATTGAAATACTCCTTTTTGAGCCTTCATTTTTTCCCCTTAATTTAGGCTACAAGGCTTGCAAAAAGATTCCGTGGAATCTTTTTACTCTATGCATGGATGATTTTTCATAAGCTTTCTGTGCATTGGCTCGGTCATCTGCTTTGTCAGTTACTTGGATAAAGGAAAAAGTAGTGCTGATTCCAACAAGAATAGAACATTGAATTTCCTCATAATTTTAGTTCATGGCTTAGTCATTAATTTGTGTAAGCTGACCTGCTGAGGATATCTAAACTGTTGTCCTCCTAGTCAGGCATTGATACAGGTGTAGATGTTGCATTACTGTCCAAATTAGGTGCCTGAGCTGAACTCTTGTGAATGTGTGACATGTTAACCCTAATAGTCCTCTGACCATGTGCTAGACTGTAATGCTCTTTTATCTATCTGACATATCACATATGGGTGATCAAATTCAATTGCAAGATATTGCTGCATTTGTTGCTGCTTGTAGAAAAAGTGTTATTTCCTGGTAATAAAGTAGAGCCCTAATGACTAGCCTTAAGATCAATTGGTTGGAGATGTGTGCATGCCAAAATATGTACAAGTTTGCCCCATTGATTGGAAGTGCATGCCGCTGTCCTCATCCAGTGGGAAGTTTTAGGATAGTAGAGGAAAGTAGGAAACCTATTTTTTGTTTTAGAGGTCATTTGAAGCTGAAAGTTGCTATATATTTAGAGTAACTGAGGCACATACTCACTTTTGCCTTGCCTAGCCAAGTGGTCATTGTTTGCGTTGGCTTTATTTTTTGTGAAGAAGGGCCTTATATTTAATCTATATTTTATTGTTAATAAGGCTTCATTTTCTTGAAATGTTCCCAGCTGAACAAGCACTTTGATTTAGTAACTTCATCATAAACCCTTTTTTGTGATTGATTGAATCATAGAAGTGTTTATTTTGTCAGTGTGATGTATAAAGTTTAATCTACCACTTTTAGTGACTTGATTTCCTTATGCGAATAGGATAATTTGGAGTGCTTCAGTAAGTCTCATAGATTGTTAGTCTCTGTAGTAAGGTTTTTATGCTTTAGCTGGGCCTTCTTTGGCTTCTTTCTGATATGTCAGACGACACAGGGTTGCTTCATTTTGTTTCAGATCTAGAGATATCACTATATCTCTATGCCCTTTTCTTTAACTTATGTTTTTCTTGTAAAAGAAATCTAATTGTTTAATCTTTTATTTGCAGCCTTGCTACTATTGCAAAGAAGAGACCTGCTCACTACAACTTCATTCTTTCGGCATTGCTTGATTTTGATCCCAACTTTGAGATGACAAAAGGAGGTCATACTGCCAGCATTCAGTATTCTCTGAGGACAGCATTTTTAGGATTTTTGAGATGTACTCATCCTGCTATTCTAGAGGTAATATTTTCTGGCTTTCCACTAAGCATTACAACTTCAAATTTTGTCATATTTGGTGTTGGAAATTGGATGGAGGTGTCAGTTGCCTTCCTGATGTTGGAAAATGTTCTTCCATACTAATGCTGCTTTCCTCCACAGTTGGAAAGATATATTTTTCATAAAATTGATGCTTTTATTGCAATTTAAAAAGCTTTACTTACTCTACCACAAGAATATGATTTTAAAAATGTCCTTTTGTTACATTTCAAAGAAGGTTTTCCATCCTATTGTTTTAAGTGATTTTTTTAATTGATAAATTAAGATACTGTTATAAGAAGAAATTTTTGCATTAATTGTCAGCTGTAAAATTCTGTGTGTGTGTGTGTGTGTTTTTTTTTTTTTTTTTTTTTTTTTT